>NC_068367.1:74680519-74810519 GCF_020536995.1 Dreissena polymorpha | reverse complement strand
CAGGCCAAACAAAAACAGCTGAAACGTGAAAGTCTAGGAAATAAACCTCAGCGAGCAGATTCAATCACTGATAATGAAATCGACCAGCTATGGAACACTAACCAACTAGGAAAATCCACCCCGGAGAGCATCATTAACTCCTTGTGGTTCTTTAACTCTATACATTTTGGCTTACGGGGTAGCGATGAGCACAGAATTATGTGTTGGGGTGACCTGAAGCTTTGTACAGATGATGAAGGCAAGGAATATTTAGAATTTGAAGAAAGGCAGTCTTAAACTAGGCAATGGGGTAATCCAAGGGATGTACGAGATGTTAAACTAAAAATGTGGGAAAATGAAACTGTGGGCGAAAAATGTCCTGTTGTAATTTACAAGTAGTATGCAAGTAGAAGTCCACCTGATTATTGTAAACAATATGACCCATTTTATATTGCAACCCATACGATGCAGTCAAACATGAAACCTTATGATCAATGGTTTAAACGTCAACCCATCGGACAAAATAAGCTTACCTCTCGATAATGAAGAGAATGGCGAAAGCAGCGGGTCTCACAGAAGACAAACGTTTGACGAACCAAAGTGCTAGAAAGCATCTTGTCCAGAAACTTTCTGAGAACAATGTTCCGCCAAACCACATCATGCAGATCACTGGCCATCGAAACTTGCATTCCATCAATAACTACAGCCACATCAGTGAACAGCAACACAAAAGCATCTCCAATATCTTGGCGAACACCAGCAATCTCCAGCAAATGCCGTTTCCTTATCAGTTGAACCAGATGTCGGTCACAAGAAACCCAATGAATTCCGCAGCACATGCTTCTCAGTACACGTTTCATGGCAGTTTGAATAACATGTTCGCTGGAAGCATTTTCTGAGGAACTTTTAACATCAACATCAATTCTGCTCCGAGCAACCAATGTCCATCGCCATGTCCAAGTTGTGAGAGGCAGGAAACACCACAAAAACGTCACAGAATAATTGTAGATAGCGATATCGACTGACATTTTAATCCTTGTGAAATATTCAAAACTTCGAGTGACTATGAAAGTCTATGTACAGTAACGTACATTCGCGAAATCGAATTACTCTTGACTATGACGTCATATGAATGTTATATGTTAACTTATTGTTATTTTAAATCAACTTTGATGTATGTTTATTTCCTGCATTGATATAAAAATAACAAATCACTTCATGAATAAACATGCGATATGGTTGCCATTTTTGAAATTCTTTTCGGAACTTCTTCAAGCGGAAAAACATTGACATTCAAGAGGTAGGCAATGCGGTTGTCAAAATATCTTAGTCAAAATATTTGTTAAGATATAGTGAACTCGTAAATTGCTCTCTAGTTAAGCATGTGATAAAAAAAGATCTGACACTCGTTGTCATATCCTACCATACTTTATTAAACTTGTCCAGGAAATTCGTTAGTAAGCTCGCCAAAGGCTCGCTTACTAACACAATTCCTGAACTCGTTTAATGAAATATGGTATGATATGACAACTCGTGCCAGATCCTATATATACTAAAACACTTATATTCTCAATTTAGAAGCATTTGTTAGCGGAACAACGTCACTCATTTACCATTTTTGACGATGCTGCGAAGCATCGTCTAAGTTATCATATCATGAAAAAAATCTTCACAATGGCAACCTATGTAAAAGACCGAACCAGTCCGATTGAGATAGCTCGATTTTTCTAATCGGCATACCTCGCTGATTATCATTGATATAGGTATAGGAAGCTCAGCTATAAATAGGACAACATATTCTGGGAAAAGATTTAATAATAGTTTGAAAACGTTAATTTTAAATCAGTTATATTCAATCCATTATATGTTTATAGATCAATGAAACAACTATGCATTTTCTGTATTGTATTTGACATTTGTCGTGATTCAGTAAATAAATTGCGAATTAAAACGTGTTTAATTAACTTTCCACGCGATCATGAGTGTAAAGAAAACGAATTATTTCGAACCTGTCATTTGTAAACGTTGTAGCGACTATGGTATATAAACAGCATAATAGCCGTATCATATCTGTGATCTCGCTCTACTGCGTGCTTTTTCATTTTGCATATTTTATAAACTTTTCAAACATAAATTACAGAGCCACATCAGTGCACATACTATGTTTGACAATTCATTCGTGTGTTGGATATTGTTTGCTGTTTCAAACACATATTTGGTCATATCGCGGAGATTTAGTTAACCTTACCATGTTTTCATGGGCGAACTCACGTATTCAAGTGCTCTTACGACTATGTGCTCATACCCACCCACTTTCGATCGGGAATCATCATGAACTAATTGCCGTTCTTAACGAATAAATATGCCTAAGCTTATTGAATTAGAGAAAAAGAACAATAATCAGAAGAGAAAAAGTAAAAGTATATGTTCATGCACATGGGATTGTGAAATCACGTCCGTACACATAGCATCATTAACTTAGGAAAGGAAACAAAGAAATATAAAGTTTGGTATGATATACATGTGAAATTAAAGAGCATGGTGTAATTAAAGAGCATATCAAGTTTTGAATTTATATGCTGAAACGTAATGTTGTAACCCACAAACGTTTTACTGTAACAGACAGTTTTTTAAGATAAGTGGTACAGAAAATACACGCCGAATACCTTTTTAAAGATATTTCTTGTTATATTTGATCGAGAATGTAACCCGCCTCCCAGTTTCGCTGAAAGGATCAAGTTCCCCACGGGTACTACTTCACCGTACCCCCATTTTTTTTCGTACCCTACATTTTTTGTACCCAATTTTTTTCGTACCCAAATGTTTGCTCGTAACCAAATTTTTTTTCGTACCCAATTTTTTTCCAACCCAAATTTTTTTCGTAACCAAATTTTTTTACGTACTGATTTTTTTTTGCAAAATTGTTGTACCCAAAATTTTCGTACCCACATACACAATTGTGGTGATGTAGATAAGCTTAAATAGATGCTTTTATATCAATCCTGTTCAAAAGCATCGTCACACCAGTACTGTCAGTACTTTGATTTTCTCACCATTTCCCAAGATGTTGAAAAGACTGCATTACCGACGGAGGTGATTTAAGGGGTGAGACACGCAACTCTCAGTCTCCTCAAGGTTACAAGTTATGTTAAATGACAGCCAAAATCAGCTGTTTTATAGCCAAAGAAATTTGCCCTCAAAGTGTGACAACTCACTCTGGATCAGCAGACGATTTATTCTATATTTCGTCGCTGTCGTTCTCAAATCTCGTAGCTACAAAATGCCAACTTTTCAGGAGACAGAAAAAACCGTCTCATTTTTTTATAACGATGTTTTAGAAATTGAAATTCTGTAAAATTACCAAACAAATGAAGCTGCGAAATACGGTATAAGCCGTAGACGCGTAAGTCATACTAATAAGTCATGCTGACAGTCAGATAGGTAGCTACGATATTTTGTCACCACAGTTTTGTCATTTTTATGAGGTACGACAATTCGTTCTGATAGGAAACCTCGTAGTTGCAAAAATAAATAAATATTAAAACGTTTTTGTCAAATTTGTTCAAACGAAACGACGTACCTATAGGTGAAATGGCGTTGGGATTCCCTCCGTGTACTACAACTGATCCCACAGTCCCAATATGTTAAATGCCTTTTTTTTATATTATTTTAATGTGGCTTTTAACTTTAACCCACTTGTCGGAAGTCCCGATAGTAGCCTTTCCTGACGAAGGATTATTTGGATGGCCTGTTTGAAACGACCGAATCCTCGAGGCAGATAGTGTGCTGGCATGAACTAACTGACATTTACACAGCTTGACGAAGAAGATGAAAGTTTCTACGCATACCCTACCCCATAGAGGGGAATGCATTCCTGAGACTCCGAAACGTGGTTTCATACGACAATCAGCTGCGGGGATTGTTGGCTAGGTTCTGGACTATAGTCATGTGACGGAAAGGTGTGGGAGCATGTGCATCAGCAACGATATGGATAGAAGTGGTCACTCTGAGCAAGTTTTGGACGAAGCCGTACCATCAGATTTCTTCTGTGGTGTCAGGAAAAGAGATCAAGGTCTTAATCTCCTCCAGAACTTAATTGTCCTGGAAAATGGACTGGATGAGTAGAGTGGCAAGGCGGCTGTTTTGGATTGCCTGTGTGAGTCGAGTGGTACGGATGCTATGTTGTCGATGGTTTGGTGAGGAGATTGGAAAGGCAGCTCTGTTTTTGATACCTTGGGTGATTAGAGTTGAAAAGCGGCTCTGTTTTGAATGGCCGGGGTGAGTCGATAGGCATGGTGGCTCTGTTGTCGATGGTCTGGGTGAGTAGAGTAACAAGGCCGCTCTGTTTTAGATGGCCTGGGTGAGTAGAGTGGCATGGCGGATCTGTTTTGGATGACTTGGGTGAGAAGAGAGGCAAGGACGCTCTATTTTGGTGTTAGTTTAGAAAGCTGCAAGTAGCCATAAAATTACTTCACATGTATGTTAATAAACACACCAGTGAACCAATGCCAACATGTATCATACTTAATACATGCCAAAACAAAAAAAAAAGTAAATAATGTCAATGGTATACATCAATTTTGAATTGTAGTTGGTACATAACCAATACTCATGAACATATATCTGTACTGGGTACACAGCCGATAACCACTAATATGTCATCGGTGAACAAACAATATCCGATAATATATAATGGGTACATAACCAATAACCGATAGTATACCTAGGTGTGTTGTGGTATATATGCCACACGGTTGTTCTTAACACGCTAAAATGAATAAGGTTTGCACGAAGTATCGCCATTTTTTGTGAATAACCTACGTACATAATTCATAACAGCGAAAGTATCCTGATAACTTATCCTTGCGTTGGTATTCTGATGTATGTCATTAATTAGCACAAATATAATTTCGAATGTTAATATATTTTGCTAAACATAACACATTTATTTTGTTAGAACTCCTTACGTTTAAAGTGAAAATAAATCATGGTGTCAGATTCGGGAACTAAAGTCAAGTGGATAGTTAAGAAGTTTATTTTAACCGAAAAGCATCGTTAACGCTATCAAGATAGGAGGCGGCTAGCTCCCTTGGAAGAGCACTGGGCGACACAACGGAGAATCGTCTAGTTAGATCACGCACCGTCTCCATAACTTTTGTGGGGATTTGTCTTGAAACTACTCTTACGGCTATTTAGCCCTTACCTTTGATTCCTAAAGTGTAGCTGTCAGTTAATAGCGTAAGGTAAAGAACTAAATACTCGTTAAACATCTGACAAAGGAAAGGAACAGTGTGACTATGTTAAAATAGACCTCCATGATATGAGAGAAATATGTTTGCAACCGCCACAAATAGACAGAAGTAGACTGAAATACCCCAAATATAACTTTGCCAATAATTAATTTTAAAAAGAAATGTGTGATAAATGTCGTGCACATGTACGTTTCAAAAATGGTAAGTACAAGAATTATCAAAAGATAGTAAACATTCAATAAGGTCGTAAATAATTATGGTACTTGTATACATCTCTTACTGTGCCTCTCTTCAATAACATGTTACATATTAAGTTTAATGTTGATGCCGCTGAAAGGTTTCGCGTTATTTCTTGGACATGCGAACCGAAGGTCAGACGTGTAACATGATAAACTCCTTTAACATTTTGCTTGTGCTGAAGTATAAAAATTATAACAAGATTTTCACGTATTCAATAACCACTTTTGTCTTGATCATTATATTGTTATGATCAGGCTATTGTCCTCTGATGTTTGAATATCGTCATTAAAAATGTAACATTTGTAAACATTTAAAATACTTATAATAACATGGAAGCATATAAACTATTTTAAAGTGCCAGTCATAGGATTCGAACCCATGTTTGCATGTTTAGATCCCAAGAAACCACCAGAGCTGGATACCAAATCACTTTTGCCCCACTACATTGGACTCGATAGTGCAGGATGTTTAGCTAACGTCTGTTTGCTACGATAGAAGGGCAAAAAGTACATTACATCTCCTACTAACTCTAGATAGACGTATGAAATGACTAGATCATTATTCTGGTCCGATGATGGCTACTTATAGATTCCCCCGTTAAACTCAAATATATATGAAAGATCGCAGTGTGTTACCATATATTATATTACATTGATAAAATGTTATCAGCATTATGAATACAAGCCCTGAGCCCAATGTAATTTGATTCGCTGATATGAGGTTTTGTTGAGCCTGTGCCGAACATGTTGCTGACTTGCAAAACGTAAACATAAGTTCCCCACATTTCTAATTAAAGTCACTGTAGATACGCTGTACGTGTGCTGTTAATTTTCATGGTTAAGAAATTCGTTACTTGTATTCGTTCTAATTTTTAGACAGAAGACATGCATGCAAAAAGAAAGAATTTAGGTACAACAATTATCTATCGAAATATCACGAGAGGTTGAATCAATTACATTGGAAGATTATGACTACTTTCCATTTGCCTGAAATAAAGGAAATTTAAGTTGTCGTTAGAAAGATCTACTCATGAGTCTGCAATTTCCTTGTGATTTTATCAGGAGGACAATCAAATTATTAATGAATAAGCGCACTTCAATAATAACCTTAGCCTACTTCTCAGAGCTTGACATAATTTTGAAAACAATCCATTACATGCATAAAAATCGCTTGAATATGTTGAGCTAGACAGGCAATGCAAAAATAAGGAAAACATGTAAAACATTTTGCTTACGAAATATCGTTAGAGGTTGAATCAAACAAACGTTTTTCTGATAAGAATGAAGATGGACAAAACTATAAACGACGATTTATTGATAAATTATGTACACAAATCTCTATTGCTCGAAACAAATATCAGCTAAGGGTGAAGCCAGATATTCACTAATTTTAGAAGAAACATGTGATGTATGCCGTTTAATGCAGAAGAAGAAAACAATGCTGCAAGTACCTTCTATAGACCCTTAAACTGAACATAGAATGTGTTTATATATGAACAAATCAGGTGCACATGTCTAATTTGCTAGGGCAAAATTTTCTATGTCAGCAGGCAACTCGGGTAGGAATATACATACGTTACTCTTTGAAGTTGTTTAAAAACTCGATGATACTAGATGCTATGGTTGGTGTGAAGGGAAACGTTCATAAATATTTTTTACAACATATTTTCCAGCAGATGTACTGCTGGTTTTCTGATTGATACATCCATCCGTTCACCGATATACCTATGTACAATATTCTCCATGCCTGCAACCAATATATTATATTCGGATTGTTAAACAAACTACTCTGCGCTAAGTCCCCATATCATACAGCGTTAAATGTTTGAATGTCTTCAATAGTATACGGTGCTTGTTTTGCAACAATAAGACTCATGCCAGTATATTTAAACAATTTAAAGCAACGCCATCTACATATAATGTATCTAGTTCAAGTTTATAATAAAGTCTAATGTTATATCCTTTGTTTATAATTTCATCAAGTTATTATACCCTTATATACCAAACATCGTGGAGTAATTAAATACGAAGTGTGTTCAAAATGGACGCTGTCTGGAAGGTGTGAAATCAATTAAATCGGGATATTGTTATACTTTGCAACAAAAATGATGTAAAGAACTACACAAAACTGTGGACAATAATAGTACTTTCTTCGACAACAACAATCTAAAAAACGTTATAAAGATATGCCTATATGTGTTGTTGCTTAGAGTGGACAAATCAGTTAATTTTAGTTCCCATTTGAACTTGACATTTGAACCAGAGGCAGTGTGTTGCCTCAACCACCCCTATTCGGTATAGTGCAACTTTGGCAAGTTCATGTGAACATGTTATTTATGTTCAATACTTTGTTTTATCTACAACCTTAAATGTTGTTATTGACCTAGCTCTTGAGCATCACACTGCGCCAAGCAATATCTGTCACTTTTTCAATGTTAATATAAAATCAGTCTATACAGGACGAAGTTACACGCAAGTGATAGTGGTTGATTTCGTACATGGATCACTGACATCGAAAGCTTTACCTCGAACCAGGTTCTTGCATGACACACGTTCTCACTACACCTGAGGAAAAAATCATATTGAAAAGCGTTATTGAATTCTGATAAAGTTTTGGCCGTGAACTGTGACCTTGACCTTGAACTTATTAATTAGGCCCTGATTCTTGCGTGCTACACTGTATCTTAATTCTTTTTTAATTTCTGATAATCAAAATTCGATCAAAAAAGTGAACATACGAGTTGATATATTAAAATTGACATTGAATTGTGACATTGACAAATGGCCTACTGGCCTGATAATTTCATGCCACAGTCCATGCCACAATCTGGCTCACACAATTTGTTTTTGATAGCATAGCTGTTGTGGAAAGTTACACTTGAAATCTAAGTATAAACTATTGAAATCATATCGTAACACATCTGTTGTGGAAGTAACATTTTGTTATGTACGTATAGAATAGTGATATAATATGGTAACTTTGGGGTTAGAAATATGTGTAATATAGATTTGCGATATCGTATTGCAGCGTTAATGTTGTAAGAGTAACATGTATGATATAAATATATATAGTAGGGATAGAAAATTGCATAAAAGCTGTTATTAGGAGAAGCATGTATGATGTCAATTAAGACTTTATCGTGTTGTTTCCTGACTGCGTTGGGGACTAACATGTTTGATGTGATCTAACATTTGTGATCAGTAAACACGATCGATATCATGATGTTTCATAGCTGTTATGGGGAGAAATATCTGTGTAATTAGTTGTACTTACAAATTAATATTAAAGCAAAGCTGATGTGGGGAGTAACAGTTGCGATGTAAATAAAGACATGTTAAATCATAGTGTATACTATCGGTTTTGAGGCTTGGTATTTGAGATGTCTGTAAAGAATGTTGAGGTCATATTCTTACATAGCTATTGTGTGGAGAAATAGCTTTAATGCTAGTATAGTCTGGGGATATCTTACTGTAATATAGCTGTGATAGTTTTTAAAACTCTGGTGATGTCAGTATAGACTGGCGATATCGTAACGTAGCAGTTGCGGTTAGTAACATTTGCGATTTCAACGTAAAGTGGCGATATCAACTTAACGTAGTTGTTGTGGGAAGAAGCATTGTGTAATATTAGAATAGAAAGCGATATCGTATGGCAACATTTTTATAAGTAACAGTTGTAATGTGAGTATAGACTTGCGTTATCGTATGGTTTTAAATTATTAAACAGCTGTTATGAGAGAAGCGCCATTTATGATGTTAATTATAACTGGCGATCTCGTTTTGTTTCCAAACCGCTTTGATGTCTAGCATTTGTGATGCCAGCAAAGACTATCGATATCATAACGTGACATAGTTTTTGGAGGAGAAACATTTTTAAAGTCAGTATAGACTGGTTATATCGTATTTTAAAGGCTCTATAAAGGTCACAAATCAAAATAGTATGCATATCAACTGGTCTAATTTTTACCGGATTTCAGTTACTCCTTTATAGAGCCTTTAAACTATCTGTTTTGTATATGTATATTTGAGATGTCATTGCTGTTGTGGGTTGTAATATTTGTGATGTCAATATAGAGTGGAAATATCTTACTGTAATATGGCTTTTTTGGTTAATAACATTTTGGTGATGCCAGAACAAATGGCTGTATCATAGTGTAACATATATGTTGTGGGGTGTAAAATTGTTGATGCCGATAAAGACTCTCCAAATCATATTGTTATTTAGCTCTTTTGGTGAGTAACATTTGTGATTACCGTATAGAACGGCAATATCATATTTTGAAATGTATGTATGTGTATTGGTTGAATGACATTTTTGATGGCAGTATATATGTGCTTCTATATTTTAATATATATGTGTGTTGTGTATGGCATATTGTAAAACAAACAGCATACATGGGCATCTTCTTATAGTGTAATCATAGTGTACCTTATTTGATGATGTGTCGGAATTTATCTGCATATAGCTGAATTTAATGCAGACTTGCTATAGTATTGTCAACTAACTGCTATAAAGAGTGTCATTAGGGTTGTCAGTATATATCTGCTTGTAACTGACTTTCATTTAGACGTTATATAAGATAGTAATCTAGCGGATATGGTATTTACTTAAAGATGCATATCATTCGGACTTAATGTCATATAGTAACCGAGTTGGTGCGTTATTTGTGTGTGCAGCGTCCTTCATACAAATATTTCAAATTGAGGAACGATTAAATTTACTTTGTTCATTAAAACAACGTTTATTACTCAGCTAATCAATTAATATCCCTTTTAAATGTGTTAAAACCAATCTGACAAGATTCAAAACGACGTTACAATCAAAGTAGGTATTCCACACAAGTGTGACTTTCAAACGTGCACGACCCATTACCTGATCACAAAAATCGTGTGAATACTTACTACTTGTATGTTCAATAAGTTGTTGGTTAGGCTTATAACAAACAAACAAAAACCCTAAGAAAGAGGCTATTTTTATTATACTGTAATATACTGTAGGCAAGAAATTCATTCATAAATCCAGCGTGAGAGTTCATAACATCAGATTATATTCCCAAAACGAATGATCAGACTTTAAAGAAATTTTGACAATCGTAAGAAATCATCAATTCAAAAAATATAAAAACGTCGAAATAATAATAGAACATTCAATAAATGAATATATAAACACATAGAGAAAAAACTAAAAAAATGAACAGCAAATACAACTAAAAATAAAACGGACGATGTAAAAAGTTAACAATGTGTTGGGTGTAAACAACAGAGAAAGGCCAACAAACACGATATACGTTGTTTTGTTCTTTCTTAGAAAGTTATAGTTATTTCAATTACATGATCATTATTATAGACATTTGTAAACTGACGTTTTTAACTTTATGTTTTAAGATGTTTCTACTACAGCTGGACGAATTTTGTTTACATAGTCGCTTTAAACAAAATGCACATAATTATTTCAATTTAGACATTTAATACGGTAAATAGGGACTAAAGCATATTATACAAAACAGTATGTACAATATATATACGCAACATTTCATAAAGAAATACGTTTTTTTTTTATCTAACCAATCTGTTAGGTAAGTGGTAGAAACTGTGAGGAATAATAGTCATCTGGCGTGGAAAAAAATCAGCAACAAGAAAAAAAGAGTACGCGATAGCAAAGATATACTTTCACATAGAGTAACTGCGCTGTGTTTAAACCGTAAGTTTCGGAAATATCTTAAAATAAAAGATAAATTCGTATTAAGACGAAAACAGTACATGGCTACATTGTATTGTATACATATCTATACTATGTAATCGATAAATAATACCATTTCGTATAATATATTCAGTTGCGTAAATATCTGACATAATCTTTAGTCTGTATGATGAAGTATAATTTACTTATGAAATGTTAGAATAAAGCATTTTAGTTATTGACATACGCCAGTATGTACCATACATAATGAGCAAAACGAAAAATACTGTAAGTATGCCTAAATTCCATTAAAGTACAATGTAGCTTAACATACAAATATAATTATATATATTATAAACTATGTGTGTGTACTGCACATACAACAGTGCTCATATCCAATGCAAACTATAGTTAACCACCAGTCGGTCATTTTGCAAGTTTACTTTATTCGAAATGCAGTTAAATAAATACATAAATAAAGTTATCATGTAAAGCAACTACTTTGATTAGAATCAAAATCTGTCAAAAATGTTAACGAAGTTTACTTGATAAAATTGCCACTTTAAACAATTTAAGATAGCAAGAAGTCGACTGACTTGTATTGTATTGGCGGAATCTTTATGTCGAACAATTGCACGCATCATGTTTATCAACCCTATGAAATTGTATGTAACTCTTCACAAAATAAAACAGATCCTAAACGCAACAATTCTGCAAAATAACATAATGGCCACCAGTCTTTCATTTTGACTTTTGTTCAATAATATATTTATTTCAAATACCTCCATGCATTGAATTTATCAAGTGTGCTCAGTTTTAAGGAAACTGCTGTTATGTAAGATTAAGCGAACCTAAGATGGCGACTTAAAAACATTATTGACATAACAAAGTAAATAATGGCGTCCAGTTATATTGTGTGTGTTTTACATAAAACGTGTGAAGTTTAATATTAAGTGGAGAAACTTTGAAGAACATTATTTCATCCAAGAAGGCTGACAGTAATCCTTTTTAATTTTATTGAGTATTCGCAATTTTGAATTTTGTCAAATACAAATTATGGTCCATGACGATTATACAATGTCTGCATAAAGTATATTGAGTATATACCATTTTACCTTAAAATAGTCTCTAACTTAAGCAAAAATATGTCTCGCATTAACATTCCCATGGAATATCAAGCGAGATCAGTTGTATGCAGTTTCAAAAAAATGAAATCAAGACGTAATGCGAATAATCATCGTTTATCAAATATATAGATGAAATGAAACTCAAGAATCATGAGCACGATATAAATCCGTGTCCGCGATACTTTAATTTAAGGCCAGTTGGTAATGCTATACAAGACAATACATACAATACAACATTAAGCACAACACATGATTAAAACTGGCGATACCGCCGTGGAACGACCATTTTCAACCATTGGGTGTTTGAACCGGCCTATGAATAGCTCAACCAAACACTTATTCAACAAATTACTCAAACACAGTAATAGTGTAAACAAACATTACCATTTATCTCATATCATCGTGACTAAAAATGAAACCCAATAAAAGCGTATAATTTGATTTTATTCCAATGAAATTTCTCAAATGTCTAGATGCCCCACAATAAAATACTTGAACATTTGTGAGGCTTCATAAAATGAAGTAATAACAAGTATCAGTTAAATCCCTTCTTGTTGAAAATATATGATATCCCCTCGGACAACCAACTAACCAAATAAACAGCCCAGCCCACATGGTGACTCGAAATTGTGTTTGTAGTGATATACATTTTGTAAACTTAAGTGGTATAAGTAGTAAATAACGCTAATGCATATTCAAACAAAATACAGCTATAGTAAAGCAACATAAAAACTCAACATAAACCAATATTTCCTAAAATATTTCATAAAATAAAATTAACCCATAACAAATTAGTGTCCCTTATAGCAATAGCGATATATGTGGTCTGCAAACATAGATTTCACGAGATAGAAAATGATCGTTTTTATTTTTTGTGTGACAATATATTTCATGTGAATTTTTCCGTGACGATATCCGAATATTTACGAGCGAACACGAGATGGACTTTTCGCAGTTCGTGAGAATTACGTCGTGCTTCCGAAAATAGAAGTGTTTCATAAAATCTATACGCCACAAACACTTCGACGTTAAACTAGATCTTTTTCACATTATGAAATCTTTAAAACAATTAAAGGACAGCATTGGTATTAGTGGTTGCCGTCGAAGCGTGTTCAAATAACACAAATATGTCTTTTCATTTATTTTTTGACGTGCTAGAACCGAACGAACAATTGTATTATATCATCACTTGCTTTTAACTGGTGAGTCCAAACAAGTAATGATTAATTCTAACTCTTTATTTGGCTACGCAAAAATTACGATCAGACACTTGTGTAAAGAACTCTTACAGATAACTGAGCTAAACCAGTAAAATGTATGCATTCCAAGAGTCAAGTTTACATAAATATTTGGCAAAGGTGTTTCCTCACTTTGAGTGTTCGAAGCGTAATGTGCTCTCATAAATGAAACACTGCTCTAATGAACCTACTCATGTTTTTAAACGATACACTTTCACCCTTTTTATCGCAAATGTTCGAATTTGAAAATGATAGTGCTTGTTTACTTTTAGTAAGTTGAGATTTATGAAGATGGGAGAATGAAAACTATTAAATAATATTAATTATGGTATTTTATTTTTTTATTTTTTGCCAGGTTTGAAATGATATCTTGAGTTAATTACAATTAAGGAAGTCGATCATCCAAATGCCCATTTAGTTGTATTTCTTTAAATAAAGCCACTGATCTCAGTATTGAGTATATATATTTAAAATATGTTTAAACCTCTAAAAGAAGCGAAAGGCAAAAATGCGTGTATGCTACATAGTCATGTAAGGTACAAAGTAACTTCTTCAACATTTGTAAACAGTAATTGTAATTCACTAAAAGTGTATTTGTTGTTGCACGTATAAGTAATACCTTATCCCTAAAAACAAAACTAATGCAGTTCAGGGTCAATCCCAACCAAACAATTATGAATTTTGTAAACAAATAACAATAATTTAGTAAAACGATGGAAAAATAAATAGAAATACAGCTGCAACATATAAGCAATATAGTTTACACGCATTTGTAACTCAAGAATATTGCAAGAAAATCTGACATCAGTACATGTGCACTTTACGGTATTCATTTACATCTTGAAAACAAACGACAAATACACATGCGCACTATTAAATTCATTTAAATAAGGGATGTATACATCTAAATCATATATAATAATATGCTATCTAAATATATTTGCTCAATACAGCCTGTGTTCATTTATAGCATGAACAAATAAGATCCAAACACATACGCACACAATACAATTAAAATATCTCCCTAAAATAAAAATGAATGTGAACAATATCCCGTACTTTTAAAACCGGAAAGAATAAAATCGATATACATTTGCACTATTTACAGTTATAACATCTCAAGGAAAATAACACCAATACTATATACATGTGATCAATATACACTTATTTAGTTGAAGAAAAACATGAATTAAAAATAAAGGTACACAATATGCATTCCATTTATCTCAGAACAAACAATATACGTGTGAAAGATATACAATTATGTTAAAAAAAATACATGTTCACAATAAATTGTTTTTTCTGTAAAAAAACAAAAACTAAACAAAATAAAAATACATGTATTCAATAGCTTATTCATCTCAGGGATTTTGACGCATCAATTGCACATAGATTTTTATCAGGTAAACATCTAAATATTTAAGCTAAATATACATTCATTAAATTCATATATAATATCCAAGTGCATGCGCTCGATTTTGATTATTTATCTCATTTACCAATAATATCGAAATCGATTCCCTCAATAAACAGTCAATGTATGCCTAAATGATGTATAACAAACACAGTATAATGCATTGTACCAGTTATTTATCTCAATGATAAATAACATCGAAACATGTTCAGAGATCTTAGAAAAAACTAGCTCCGAGATATATGCGCTTAATATTCATTTTTTGTTCAGGAAAAAGTAACAGATAAATATGTGCGTGTAATTTGCATACACTATACAGTCCATTCTTCAAAAAATATATAACATATTTATGATTTATAGTTTATTAATTTCTGGAATAAATAAAATCGAGGTACAGAAACATGATATCAGGTTCATTTTCTTCGGGAAATACGCGCATATAATATTTATACTTCTAATATAGCGCAACGCATTCTTCAAGTGTAACAATATCATGTATGTCAAAAAGATAAAGCGCTATTACACTATTCTTAAAGCAATCTATGTCTTTTAATAGCATGCATAAGCGAACTTCTCTATCAGCCGTAGGTAGTAATATTTTGTAACATTAAAAACACGACTAAACATGATTATGGATTCAGCCAAGTATGTACACACGCATGCATTCTCGTTGGTATACCATTGATCATACACCTATTTGACGAATTGCAACAACCACATTCACATTTTTATTTTGCATAATATATAGAGAATAACAGGTTACTGCCTGATATTTTTGTAATTTCTTTTTACCATACCTCTACGTCCCCGATTTTAAAGAAATAATGAAAAAATTGCTCAAAAAGCTGCAGTTTTAGCGGAAAAGAATATTACTATTGTAGTTTGACGCATAATAATTATGTCATGAGCACGCGCGCTTAATATTTGTAAAAAAATGTTTGTTTTTTGCTGTTTGTGTTGCATTTTGTGTTTAAAATATATAACATCTTGGTATCAAATTGTTTGTTTTGTTGAATCTGATTCGATTTTACTAAAAATGATTACTTTATAGTTTATTCCGATAATATGACCATATTCTAAACATGACTTATATAAGAACTTCCTGTTGACCATAATGTAAAAGATTACATCAGGCAACGTTATATCAGGCAGATATCAATGCGGTGGTATGTTAAATAACACAATCTACAATCTTAAATTTGACACGTTAAGAATAATGCTTATGTTACTATTAAGATACATACAGGAATACTCATAACTCATATAAGCATAGTATATTTGATTTCGCTATACTAACTGCCATCAATCAATATGAAATAAAACCATACTTACAGGCTAAAATAATTGAAGAAACGGCAAAAAAGGTAATTCAAGCATATATAAACAGCAAAATATTTGTTGGCAAAATTACTTAAAATTGTAACGGAACTCTGGAACTCCATATTTGTAAACAAAAATATTATCAGTGGAAATAACAAGCAACGATGATCCATGTTATGTAACAATGGAAGTTTCATTGATATAAGTATACTTGATACGGTATGTTATTTTAAAATGTATTAACAAGGGTCACATTCATTTGTTTCGCCATATTATTGTGTGTTTTGTCCAACATCTAGCACATATCGGACTAAGAATATTTAGCCAACAGTCTGTAAACGTTTGATTTCAGTAATGCAATAAAAAAAACGGTTTCAAAACTGTTTACATTATTCAGCAAACTAGTACGCTAAAATCACATTCTTTCAATAGAAAAAAATCATCAATTCAATATGTGACGGCTATAAGTTGAACGTGTCGTTAAAGTTGTGAGTATTTTTCCGCATGGCAGTGTGATCAAGTAAAAAATACATCAATATATATGCACATTGTACAGCGTTATTGTACATCAAGAATAAACATAATATAACTCACATCACGAAAGGAAGCGACAAAGTAATAATTAACTGTTTGAATATCCTGTAAAGACCTTTAGGAAAAACACACACGAAATTAGTCGCAAACATCAATAAACATATACCGGTTTGAGAGAAAACAAATTATCTAAGCTTGTTTTCTACAGCTAAATTTTAATTTGGTATTGCTATTGTGATAAATAATTTGTAAATACGATAGCAAGTATAATTTGATTTGTTAATCTTTTACAATATAAACTATTCCTCCCCACTTTAAAAGGTTGCATACATGTGGATAGAAATATTTGATGTCCTTTATGTTTTGTGCAAAGGGACAAAACTTTTGTTTGTTAAGCGAGGCTTGTATACCCATTGAACGCTCTGTCGACACTGGTGTTATGTTGCAAGTGACACTCGTTTAACGTTACGGCTAGTCCTTTGTTTTCAGTGGTATTGATATGTCCCTTAACAGCTTTGCAGTCATTGGTTTTAGGTAACCATCGTATATGCTGCTTGTGGCGCCCTGTATTGTGGAACGTTAGATTGAAGGCTCGTTTCAGCAACAATCTCCACGTCATCATACTCAGTTGAATGCACATCACGGTCTGCTATGCGATCATATTCTCTTCCCACCAGACCACGGTCTGCCAGTGGTTGATACTCTCTCGCCTGATAATAAGGTAAATGTAATTTGGCTCACGTTCATTATGATGCTAGGTTATATAAAAATGTAGAGGATGTTTATTGTTTTCTGTGTGCGCCATTTTTGCAAATATCATCTTGTATGAATACTAATCAAATAAAATACAATATAACTTGGAAATTCGCAATTTGAATAATTTTCATTGCGTTTTTTAACATTTTAACAACTATCAGTTTGAAATGATCACTGAATAACACATTGACGTGATTTCACTGTTAAAGCTAAAATCGTCTACATTTTTGGTTTTCCTGTACTCAACCGTACAGCACAAATCATTTTTTATATTTATATATCTTTACATTTGTACACTTCAGTTTTTAGAAATAAAACGTCACTTATGTAAAGCGGTCATTATAGTAACACATTATTAATGGTGGTTTGAGCTAACGACGGTCAATCGGACCATTTAAAGTTTAAACGTTCCAAATTGAGCTTTTAAAAAATTGACCTGTACAAACACATTTATGTATGTATATATGTATGTATAAATATGTTCTATCATCAATATTACAGATCGTCCATAGCAATTTCATATGAATAACTGTGTGTTTACCAATGGGTTGCAACTCACATCATTTAATTGACTAGTAAAGGTGGTTGGTGTGGGAGTATTTCTTCTTCGGCGTCTTCAAAAGTAAAAGGTAAATCATAGAATTACAATAAATAAATAAATAAATCAACATATGAAAAAAGGTAATGATCGGAATCATTTGACGTAAGAAGATGACGGGTACAGTGCGGTAAGATAGAATATTAATTGCCTTATCACGTGATGTGACTTCCCTAAAATATCGTAGACGCGACAGACACATGAACCCAACCCCGATTTAACATTAATGTTTCGGTTTGGGCATGCAGGCTCTTTACCCGACTGACTAGAGATCAGAAGCTTTTAGTTATTTAGTGATCGAGTTGACTCGGATATACCAACTGTTGAAGTCATCATCATGATCGCAGCCGGTTTACATACACCATTTTGTCATTCAGCGCTTGCCACTAACTGAATACTGCAGGGACGGGTATTGGTTGTAGCCTTGGTATTATTTACGCGTCTAACTACACGAAAGCTTGTTGAAACAGTAGTTAAGGCGGTCAAAAAACAACATCTTGCCAACTTAAGGTTATTCGAAAATTTTGTTTCGGTTATATGGACGCTTGATATGGAAATAATACAAACCTACGGATATAGCTCAATACACGCTACTCTACAGAATAAGTAGAATTCATTGAAACTGTGACGTCCATCTTACTCGAAAGCCTCATATCTGACATGTACACTATGCGATTGGAATGGCCCTTTACTAGAAATCGTATCATGGCAGTTAGAGAATGCTTCTCAAAAGTACCGCTTCCAAACTCGGTTACATACTCAAGGACAATTCACACCTGTGATCACATGAAATTATGTTCCCAGACCGTCCATGGGTAATACTCAGAAAAGACTGCAAGTAACTGAAGTATTAGTGAACAAACAAAAACACAGCAGGCTAGTCTGTTAGGGACCGAATAGGAGCCGGTAGTGAGGTACGCACAGATACGCAATCTTTCCATACATGATAGAGGCACGTGATTTCAATGATGCAACTGAAAACACTAACAATATGAGAAACCAAGTAAACTTCAGATTTACGTACGTTTTGTACAGTATACACAGTTACCGGGGAAAATGATTCACCTATGTAGGAGAGGCAACAACCACACCTTATGAATTTGTCTCGCATTTAGTTGGTGACGTTACACTTACACATAACGGAGTTTAAGAAGTTTATTGGGTCCGATAAATACGTGAAGATGATGAAGCAGTTATGGAAAAACAAGTTGCCAACTTTCAAACCATACCTATTTCAAGATTAGCAAATGTAATCAGACACTCTAATATCTAAGAACGTACACAATACAAATGTTTAATACTTGTGTAATGAACGCTTGATTGAATAATCATGTATGTTTTGTCGTACATCACATTATGGATAATAATTCATTGCATCGGATGTATTAAGTAAAATCGTATACAGTAAACCATTTATCTTTCCTTCAGTATCTTTAATTTCGCATTGAACACATATGTGATATTGAAAAGTAACGTTTAAGCTTACTTCAGTTTCATGATGACAATAACTGCTACAGTGATGACAACAACCAAACCAACACCGAGCCCAATGCTGATGTACACAAATGTCGAAGATTCCGTTGTCGATGAGACCGTTGGTTTTGATTCCGGCGCTTGAGATGTTGAAGCCTCTACATTGTCATTGGAACAAAAAAGCAATATATACATTGTACAACAACAAGACGGCGCCTTTTATTGAGGCTTTCGATGCAATCGAGCTTAAACAAATGGTAGCACTCTTGTTTTTAACATTGCTCATGAAATATAAGAAAAAAAAGACATCCACTTTGACTAATAACCAATTCAAGCAAAACAATTGAGTTATACATAGGTGTGACACAAGTAAAAATTGTGTATATATTATTTTATTAAACGATTTCTGGACTGTATCGACAGATGATCTTTTTTTTACTAAATATTTTGTTACCCAAATATTTGTTATAAATCATGTAATTATGTATTATTGTGAAATACTTGTATGTTATGGACGACATTTGATTAACACAACGTTTTGCATATATTATTGTATAAATCCATGTCATTTTTTATTCAGTACTTAATCGAAATATAAACATGCTCGCTTGAATGCATTTATTTAGTAGCGTCTGTGCGGAGCGAGTGTTCAATGGCATAGACGGGGTCGTGTATATACATTTACAATTGTCACATAAACAAACACGTCACGTCTATGCGGTGACACGCCGATGCGGTTTCAGATTCCTGTCAGTGGAGGTTTCCATAGGACGATAAGTTAATGGCTACACGATTGATCATGCTTTTATTTATACAACTCATACCTAAATACGTTTCCTGACACTCCGATAAAATTCTCTCACTACATATTGTGTGACCAATATGTTAAAATATATTTTAGTTGTTTTAAATGAATGGAGGTCATTGATCGTCTAGCAAATACCATACGAATCATTATGCAAACATAATAAATAGCAAACCTCTAATATCAAATGTGAAAACATAATAACAATATATTTTCAATATCTAAGAATTTAAAGGAAATGGTTAAATGAATTGAAGCTTATACGTATATATTATTATGCGGTTTGGACTTGCCAGGGAGTACACGCTTTAAGCACGCTCTCTGATTATGATGATTATTTAGTAATAAATAAACAAACAGTTAAATATAAAAACAAACTATCAATCCGCGGAACATAATAACTAAGCTTATCGTACTCGTATTTTAACAACATTCGATATTGACCTCCTCATAAGAGGACACTATTTTCCGTAAACAGATAATTTAATACGTTCCTCTTTAGAAAGCATTCTCATAGTGATCTTTTTCTAATTCCTTTAGCTTGGTTTATTCCAAAACCACGCAAAGGGCAATTTTTATAAAACGAATTAAATTATTTCATCATTTCCACGTATATGACGTAGATTATCTCTTTTTCTTGAATTGGTTCTGAATAAAAGAGTGAACAATAAAAAAAAGGTATATTGTGAAACGCCCTAAACGATATCGAAATTGCGCGTCCGAAATTCTGATAATAAGTTCCGTATAAAACGTTTTAAAGCTGTATTTAAAATTCTAGTAAAGAGCTTGGTCGAAACATAATAGTGTAATATACGGTAATTATTAAGCCTTCGTCCGTCTTTCTGGGTAAACTTTGAATTTAAAATCCTTTTGAAAATATTACAAAAAATAACTATATAAGGAGAAAAAGCAAACCCTAGGGCGGGGAAATTTTTTGACAACTGTGACATGCATACTAGGCAATATGCAACCGAGGACAAACCTGTGGCATATATGCGCAAATTTTGTTTTCGATTCGTCATGACATTCGGGCTGTTTCACATTGATGTATGTTCAGAATAGTGTTTTATTCTCATTTTTACAGAATAATTATTAACTTACTGAGATGTTTAACCGTTCAAAATGTTTTACACAAAACGTTTTCATTGTCCATTCTTATCTACATATTCTAAATTTTATTTAATGTTTTAAATTCATTCACGTTAAGTTAGACCTATATAATTAATATGGTAAATGCAACTGATCATTTACATTGAATAAAGTACTACTTGAAGATGCAAAATGCTCATAATTAAAAAAGGCAACATGCTTTTTTTGGTTTTTCTCTTGCTTGCGCAGCCGAGTTTCGATTAATTTTCATCACTCTCTTGATTATGTTTATGCAGTTTCATTATTCGTATGAAATTATGAAACTGTTTAGACAAATAACGTTCATAAACATAGTTTTCGTTATAACATTTATCGTTTTAAGCAAGCATTTGAACCTACATATAACTAATTACAGACAAAAAATACACTAACCGGCAATAAAAACTGATTAAGTAATTCACACGACACATTACATGCTCGTGCACCAAAAGTTCAGTCCATCTGCACCTTATGTGTAAAATAACAGATACAAATAAATACCAGTCGAATGCATGTATTTTGTTTAAAACTATCCCCCCACCCTGTTACAAAATTGGCTCATGTTTGACTTATTCATAGGTCGATTTCCGAGGTCACGTCTTGTTTTGTATGAAAACTATATGCAAAATATGTGTAATACACGCATTCAGAGGGATGTTAACTCTTACCTCTGAAACAATATTACTCCAATTTAAAGTGTACTACACTAAATTCCCGATTTTGATAGTTCGGACTGCACTGGCTTATCTGTGACAACACTTGCATTTAGCCCCATTTATCCAAATTAAGGCTAATTTCTATGTCCTATAAATGTTCAGATCATGTACTCACGCTCTTTGCAGAGAGGCCCACTGTATCCAGGCTTGCACGAGTCCTGACACTGGCCATTGACCGGGGAGCAAACACCCACATTGCAGTAACCACACGTCTGCTCACAGTTGTTGCCAAACGTACCATCAGTGCAGGCTTGCAACAGGAAACGATACAATTTACGCATTGCGTCAACTTATAGCTTTCTTAGCATACACATATACTCTGTGATCGGCTATTGTGGCCATCAATAAACGATGGGACTTTTATGTGATTGCTAAATTATCAATATCAAAGAATTGATAATTACATCAAGCAAAGCATTTTTTCTGATTGCAATTTTTAAAATTCTGACAAAATTGCTGACCTTCTGTTTTGAGTTTACACAATAGATTTGATCAGAAAATCAATGTATAATGAAAAACTAACCGTTTGTACTGATCACAGTGGTTAAATTAAGATCAAGGCTTTTGTGATTTGAAGATCTTAAAGACTTGAGATTGTCGATATATCTAAACTGTGTTATACAAGACAAAGGCACTTAGGCGCTCCTCTGGGACCCCGAGAAACTAGACTCAAATTAATAGGGAGTTAAAAAGTTTTAACTATTGACATTGAAACAAACAAAAAATTTCCAGTTCTTTCTGCAGTAATGCTTTTCAATGGACCAGAATCATGTTTGAACGATGAACATACATAATATAATCGAATGCTCCAACACAAGGTTTCACTTTAACCATGTAAAAAAATGAACTACACCATTGCGTCCATGTTCTTCATTGGATCGAAAACATTTTGGAATTTTGATGAGATATCATAAGAACATATTTCATAATGATTTGAATAAAAATGAAAGTTTCACCGTAACCATATGAGCAAACGTACCCCGTTTCATTGTACCCGTGTTTACAACGAACTGGAACCACATTGTTACCAAGCTGAGGTATTTTAAGATTACATTTTGTAAGAAAGTTTTATTACGATTTGGCTGAAAAAGTATTCACAAGCCTTTTTTTCTAATTATACCTAGTTACCTGGTGTTTTACACAACGTAACCTACAGAGCTCGAAACGAGATCTCACACACTTGCTAAATGTGGGTATAAAATCAATTTTTCATGTATTGTTTTGTTGTGCTGCTTGGAAAAACATGCAATATATCTGCCATGATACATCTCATTTAATGTTTGAGTGTGAAACAGCATTTTAATCACAGTTTAATTTGAATATATCAAATAATTTACAAACATTTAAATTATAATAATTTTCTATAAACTATAACTAAAAAAATTTCATCAATGTATATGTATTTATTTAAGGACCGAGAACACGAATATTGATTTTTGGTTCATTTATCTTACATTGAAAACACTCCATAGTTAAAAAAAGACATCACCAGTAAGTGGGCTTTACAAATGATGCTGCATCGACAAATTACTATGTAGACTATAACTAAGGTTTGAACTTCATACGAAATAAAAGGTCTGTAACATGAACTGGCGGAAATGTTGTTCTATAAACCGGTACCATATTTTAACTCAGCCTAGAAATCATTACAGATTATTGTTTGAGAAAGCTTCAATTCATTGTCATAGTAAACTATATTAAGAAACCGAAGTAACAAAGTTTCAAACGTGGCCGAGATATAATTGGGACAAAATGTATTACATAGTTTCCCGAATGCCCGGCAATACATATGACCTCAGAGAGTTCACAATGTTAATGTTGATGGTAAACGGCGGATTAAGCAGGACGCACAAAATATGATCACAAAACTCACATTGGGCACAGGGCTTATAATTAGAATTGGTTATGTGGGATGAAATATAATTTATGGGGTCTTACTAGCCCTACTAAAAGCACAGTCTCAAAATCCTGCAGTCTGAAGGTTTTTGAGGCTACTTCATGCACTCTACTCAGTCATCATTTTAACCATACAATCTATGGACAATACTACAAAAAACATCATTAGGTAATAAACATAAAGGTAAAAGAAAAGTACGAATTAAATTTGATATGTCCACACTTTGTAAACTTTGTTTCAAGTTGTACGCAATTTTCATAAAAATACAAACATACGTCTTTGAAACAAGGATCACAACCCCATTTAAATCTGGCAATGCAATTAAAAACATTCCTATTAGTTCGGCGAAATGCGTCATAAACCCGTACTTAGGGTGTATGGTAATGGATTTTCGGTTGGGAACATATCCCCAATCAATAATCTCAATGATACGGGTCTTGTATCATAGACGGTCCTGAAATATCCAGAATGGCGTCCAAGATTGACGCTATTTCAGTATGTTGACATATGCGGTTATATAATCATGCCTTTATCCATTTTGAGCATCTTTCAAACCTCAAATATAATGATTTTATTATGCTTTATAGTTTGGGCGTGAATTGATCAAAACAAAATTACAGATCATACACAAAACGACTACACATATGGTCGCTTATGCAAATTATTGCAGTTAAAATTCAGTCACAATCCATTGGAACGGAATTTCATGCTATACAATCTGGAATAAATGTATTGCTGACATTTCGTAAGGAACATTAACGAGTTTCAACAATAAATCTCTTAAATGTATGATTTTACCTATATATGAAGGGATTAAAGAAAACGAAAATAAGAAGTTATATTTAACATACACATGTTTTTCATAAAACATTGTACACTAGCAGCAAACATCATGTACATATATTCGTTAAGCTCAACTGATTAACATTTTTATTTTATTTACATCGGATAAGCATGGACTACACAATTACATTCATTATAATTATTATGTTCCGAATATAGTAAAACAACAGTTTACAAAACAATTATTGTTCTTGCCGAAAATTTGAAACAGAAATAATATGGATGAGTTTTTATTAAGCACATTCAGTAAATGTTCAGTAAATGGTAAGACAAACACCATCATATAGTGGTTCATATCCCACAACATTTCATTACCCAACAGTCTTGCTGAGAAGGAAACAGGATGGTTCATCCAGGGGTATGGCAAGCGCTCATGCACGTGTGTGCTTGTGCGCGCGCGCGCGCGCGTGTGTGTCTGTGGCGGGACAGTTTCAGGATGTGAAACGATGTCTCGCCAGTGTGCACTATCTGTTTTGTAGGGTCAGAGGAACGATTATGGCAAATATTGTGATGAAAGTGCTAATTGAGTCAACAGTCTCGAAATTCTTACATGGGAAAAATATCCACATAATGCCTGGACATTAATACTACAGACAATAAGAATTTTTGCGCAAGGTATTAACTGAAAATAATTTACATTCATTTGATGACCTAAAGATGTATCCTCAAAACAAGCTGCTGCCAGTCGAACATCTAACTTGTGGGTTTATTTTTGTTTAAGGCCGTATTCCTTACACGTATGTATCTACTAGCAGAAAGAAAAGGTGATTGGCCGCTGCACTTGGGATCAGTTAGCTCATGTGATCACACTTCCTTGTTGTCCTGCACAAACTCAAAAACGCGCGTTTCAGAATCTATTATATGAGATCAATGGAAAAAAGTGTACTAAACAAGTTTTTAAAGGAAAATCATTTCCTTATACATGTCCCAGGGGGTATTAAATGCCATACTGAGCGACATGTTCATAGAATCAACTTGTATGAGTTATCGCCATGGTAAGAAGAGGATTAGAGGTGCAACACTTAAAGCTGAAGCTCTCATGGTATGAAGTTTGAGCGTCAATATTTGCAGCAAGATGAAAGTAGAACTGAGATATATAAGTATTGCCAGTAAAGTGGACATTGGTTAGCAACACAAAGAAGAAATGCGGGAGACGATGTGTGCATATGCAAAGGATAAATCAGGTAGTCGGAGAAAGTTGACATAATGTATTGATCCGTTTGATCCAAGGCGATCATCCACACGGTGTAGTAAATTTTCCGACTGGAACAATAGCGCCAACGTCTGTTAATGTTGATCAAGCCATAGATATTGGAAAAACCCAAACGGCAGAATTTAATAACTCATGGCTGGAAAATGTAACCTGAATGAAACCTAAGTTGTGTCTAGAAAGCACATTAGGGTGGCATACACCGAAGTGTATGACATAAATCTGATTTATGCAACAGTGATCGGCCTACAATATAGTTCAAAGACAGTTGACATTTACTATATACTAATCCATGAATTGGGCCCAGTACCTAATGCTATGCTTACTGAAAAAAGGGGAACCTCATAATCGGAAGCTAAATAGCCTATTCAAGGTAGAAGTGGCTGAACGACACTTTGATAAGTATACCCTATGTTCAGTAAAAGATTGATCTGCTTTCCTGACTGTAATTCACTGGCCTATATACGGACAAATACATGACCAGATTTACATTTTTAAGACTTAAGAAAGGCAAAAACTGAGGGAATATGTTTTCTACTTAGATTTTGACCGATAAATTAAGAGTTCAGCACCAATAGTTATGCGAGGTCAAGTAGACAATCCGTTGTTTTAAGGTTGAACAAACTAAAAGTTTTACCATCACAGAATGTAATACTAGGTGTCAGTGAGAACAATCAACATATGATCTCTCTGATTTGAAACGCGGTATGCATGAATACAGAATTCTATATCTTGTGCACTCAAACACACAAGTTATTCGTTACTGGAAATCATGATACTGAAATATATGAAAATGTCAGAATCAATCGAACCGTCTTAAACACATGCCATGAAGAAACTGACGCTATCATTATAAAGCAAATAGTTGATGCTGTAGACACGAAACACATTGGCTTTTTAGTGGTAGCTGATGATACAGGCGTGTGTGTTTTGTTGTCTCATTTTTATTGTTGTTCTTAAACTCTCGTTATTGACCATCATTAAATCACTAATTAGGCAGAGAGTGGCTAAAGAAATTCGTAGGGGTAAAGTTACGAAAATGCTGAACGCAACCAAATCTTAACGTACTACTCGGCGATATGACTGTTAATATGAGTGTCTTTGTGAAGGAATAGACAAGGAACAGCCCCAATTATGTTCATATCAGTGATGTATAGTACTACCCTCATCACAAGTGTTGCCTTGCCAGCCCGGTGAGCATGTACAAGTGTATATTTATGTTTACACATACCTTGATCACAGTTTTTTCCCTGCCAGCCGGGTGAACACACGCACGAATAGTCGTTCTGAAGATTGTTGCATGTCGCTCCGTACTTACAAGGGTTCAGGGCACATTCGTCGACATCTTAAGATAAATAGGTATATTAACGGCATTGATACATGTTGTTACGTAACGAGTTAAATATTTTATTAAATTTAAGTATACAAAATATTATACGCATTAGAAAATTATAAACAATAGAAATTGGCTAAAATTCCTACTATAAGCAATATCTTACATACAAAGAGACCAGCTTATTAATGAATAAGCGAATACATGCTTCTAAACGATATCAGATGACCAACACAGATGGTAATAATAAATAACGTCAAAACCGACCAGAATAACACACCAAGTTAATTAATCATTGATTATCACGTTAATTAAACACGCCTTGTGGTATGCAACCTGCACATTTAATGTGTATGATTTCATGTAAAGAGCGGACTTCCTTATTTGTCTATCAGATACTACCTATGGGCACGTGCTTTTGCACGAGATCCCGTCGGAAATCGTACACGTCAGCAGTCGGTGTATCAATTTATATTAATACACTGTTCGTCAGTAGAGGTTAGTAAGAGAGAGCAAGAGACGATCGATCATTACGGTCACACAATTTGTTATTGACATGGGGCCAATAGGCCTTTACATTTAACCTACAGTTTAGAATATTTTACGAACATCGGAAACGTTGTTAAACGTTGTTGTTTTAAATCGATAGAAATAAATCTTTATGAACATTGAAAAGGACTTGTGTATGTTTATGTGTGTCAAAGATTATGTCACAATGTATATTTAGTATGTTAATTAAATCAGTATATGCGAAGAATGTATTAATAATGAAGTTAAAATTAAAAAATGTTCAATATTCATATTTTACATATTGGCGGTAATTTTTGTTTGACTTTACACACGTAATACAAGATTATATACGATTTAATTAATTGCGGAGAAGATGATAAGTGTATTATTAACAAAGGTAGAGTCAGTGGTAAGACAAACAACAACACCAAGTATTTTACATTCCCGTACCATTTCATTACCCTTCAGACCTGGAGGTTGTAAAACTGAAATTGTGGATATTTGTGTCAATTGTAAAATACAAGTGTGATCATGCTGTACAGGAAACAGGATGTTTTATCAAAGCGCTTAGGCGAGCGCGCATGCATGTGTGTGTGTTGCGGGCAGTTTCAGACTGTAATATTACGTATCGGTAATGTTCAAGTTCTGATGAGATGTGTATGTGGGTCAGTGAAAACGATCATGGTTTACTAGTGGGATGGAAGAGCTGGTTGAGTTAACCGTCTCTAAATTCTTAAATGGGAAAAATATTCACAGATTGTACGGACATTAAGAATACTGACAAGATTTATTAGGTTGCAAATTAATGTCCACTAAACTGCTACTACTTATTTCTCTCAGATCTTCCTTCCAACCTAATGCACATATGCAAGGTATTCACTTAAATAATAGTCGGGTGTCACGATACGCTCACCTTACAATACGATACGTATCGCGGTACAGTGTGTACGATACAATACGTATCGCGATACGTATCGTCAGATGGAAACAACATACTGTGGTAAATTTACTGGTGTGTAACCGGAACGGTACGACAGAGACTAATCGATTGACCGGAAACGAATGCAGATAATCAGGAGTCATACTGTAGCTTTACATCTGGACGGACGTCTACTTTTGTATCGGTGTTAATCCTATGTGTTTTGTGTGTCTACGTTCCTGGCCTGAGGGATCCGGGAACAGATACAGCTTTATTTCAGGTAAGTACTACCAGTATTTACTTCACTGGCGCTGCGAGCAATAATTTTTGCAACTTTCGCAGTTCCAAAAATTGAACCTTTGCGGGAAAATACCCGCCATTGTGGTTTGATTTTATGCTGTAGTATGACTCATTTTGTTGTCAAGATTGTGCAGAAACTGCACAATAGTGACATTTAATTTTGCATTTTATGAAAGTGCAACAATATTTTGATATTTGTGATATTTTTTGCGATTGAGGCTTTCACGGAAAAATTGTCCGCCATCTTGTTTTGACACATGTCGTCAGTCATTATTGACGATTGCATTGTACATTTGTTCATTTATTCTATTAATTTTGTGAATTAAACTTTTAGTTCATTATTCTGGAATAGTTGCATGGTTTCAGAATAGTTTCTGGACTAAACTCAGGATTAAACAGTAAACGTACGTGTACTTTCATGCAATAGTGAAAGTCATCTTTGGTTAATCTGAAAGTTTGTAGATTTATTCTTTTGAGAAGTTATTTCATTAGAATAATTGGTATTTCACTGGGAGTTTTTAAATTTCCCGGATTTAACAACCATCTATAAATAGCTCGGGATACCCCATTTTTCATTGGTTGTTGCCATGAGCTAACCGGAAACGGAAATCGTTCCATTGTTTACTTTCCGGTGATTGGAATTCTTGCAATTGCATCTATTGTCCACTGATATTAAGTGTAACTAATAATTGTAATTAGTTGCGCTAGTTGACATTAGAGTGCAATAGCAATTGCAGTTTATTTCAACCTGTATTGTTTATTTTATTTTTTATTTTTTGAAAAAAAAATTAAATACTTAGGAAATAGTGTCATTTTCATTTCATTGTAAGAATATTACAATGATTGTCAACTTGCTTAATTGCTTCATCACATATTAGTATCATTACTGGTGTAAGCATAGTTGAAACTGTAAATTTTCTGAACGACTGGATATATTACAAGTATATTTTGGTTTACCGTAAAGCTTTTCTACTTCCTAAAGAGCGCACCTGTAGCAATACCGTATTTGCTCTAAAGCAATTAATAAATAATCAAGTATAGAAATCCAAATACACTGAAAGTATTTCAGTTTATTTTCAAGCCAGTGCTATCAGTGTGATTAAAAACTTTGCCATGAATTGTTTTTGGAGAATAATAATTTAATGTATCTGGCCTTGAGGGTACAGAGGAGACGTGCATTGCGGTCAAGCAGTTGCAGTGAGCAGAGAGACTATCGGTTCTCCGGCAACGCTGGGGATTGCGCATAACCTGCATCATACTTTAACGGCAGTGTCTGGTTGAGTGGAGGTTATAGGTATAAACCCAAACGATTTACTTTAATAGTTGCCTATTATCCTGGAGTCATTAACACAATTGCATACCATTAAATACTATTCGTACTAGGTCTCTATCAATACTGAGAGTTATCTACGGCTATAATTCCCGGCATTAAATACTGGGTGTTATATTTTGGATACATACATTTTTGGTGTTTATGGCCATTTGCTTTATAACATTTATGTCTATTTGATTCCATTTTTGTGTGTTCATTTTTATTAGGTTGAGAAATAGATTTACTATTTAGTATTGTGCGTGATTGAAACCTATTCCTTTCAACAATTTAATATTATTACACTTGAGTCATTTAGATAACCACACACTATTGAACAATATTTATACTTGACACTATCATTAATCACAATCACTAAAGAACAATTACCCGGTACCAAATACTGGGTGCTACATTTTCTAGTGTATATTATTTGATTTGTGATGGCCTTTAATTGTTTTATTATGCTCATTTGCTCCCATTTTTGATTGGGTGGAGAAAGAGTATTTATTGATTGTATGGTGGGGTGTGAGTGTGATAAATATTGAAATTAAAGTTTTTGTGAGCCAGGAATAGTTAGATAAATACTTGTTTGTATTAGTTTTACATATCATTGCATTTAAATTGCAAATGTGTGTGTGTGGTGTACTTCATTTGAAATACTTTACTAAACTTGGACAGTAAATTGACATTGACGGACCATGGCTGAGAGAACTATTGATTAAGGTTCAGCTTATTTTGAGGAAATGAAACCATTGCAACAAAATGTACAAACACAAACACCATTTCCTCATCAGTACCCGTCAGCGCAACCAACTCAAGTACAGACACGACCAATTTCACTATCACAACAACCATTTCCTTACCAATACCCATCTGTGCAACAAACTGGTCTGTACCCACAACCAACTCAAGTACAGACACGACCAATTTCACAATCACAACAACCATATCCTTACCAGTACCCATCTGTGCAACCAACTGGTCCGTACCCACAAATCCAACAGCCATACACTGGACAACCATTGCAGTTCCCACCATGGCAGGAAGGACCGCCACAAAATGGGTCCCCATACAGGTGGTACCCTTATCCGCAGTGGTACCCGGCCCAAGGACAGTTACAGCCTTTCACTAATATGGAGGGGCACCAAGGGATCGGAATACAAGCTGGTGTAACAAACCATGGATTCGCATCGGCAGGTACAGATGTTCAACCGGCAGGTACAAATGTACAACCCAATGTTCAACCGGCAATTAAGGGCGTCATCGTTCCCGAACGAGAGAAAAATGCTGGTCGAGCCCACCGACATGATGACAGACGACAAAGGTTGACCCAACAACCAAAGACACTTGTGTATAGTGGAAAGGGTAGTTGGAAGTCGTTTAAAAGCAAGTTTAACCGCTATGTGGTGGTGAATGATTGGAGTGAAAGGGAGAAGAAGGATTATTTGTACTTGTGTCTCACTGACACGGCGAGGGATTACCATACACTTATTACTGATAAGACACCAAATATTACCTACAACGCAATCATGGAGAAATTGGAGAGGCGTTTTGGTTGCCAGGAAATCCCCGAAACAGCTGAGATTAAAGAGGGTGACCTCCCAATCGCAGAGAGCACGCCAAGAACAAAAGCAGTCCCTGAAGACAGTAACAAGTTCAGTAGTTTTTATTCGTCCGGCTATGTTACGGCTGAACAGTCTTTAGAAGGCAGCCCGGCCAGTGTACCTGTGAAGCAGCAGATTGATATACCTGTTTGTTCACCCAACAATCAGACAGGGGAAGGTGATGTCGCGTCTCGGGCCTCTGGTTCCCGCACTTCAACCATCAGCTCTGCGACAAACGAGGGCTCATTCCGCGCCAACATTAGCTTCAGTCATATGCAGGACAGCCTTTCATCTGATCTACACTCAGAGATGGATGAAGTTGAGATGGACCTGAAAAACGTCTCCAAGAGGGACCTGATTGGCGTATACAAAGACGTGGTACAAGAACGAGATAAGTTAAAGTCGACGATGATTCAGTGTCAAGACCGCGCTTCCCGACGTATCTCGGAGCTGAAAAATCAGATAGCCATGGAACAGCAGGCAAAGAGAGACCTGGTGGTGAAAGTCAACCAGGAAATAGAAGACAAAGTAGGGATAATAGAACTCTTGAAAGAGAGCAAAGAACAGCAGGCGGCTATGCTCACTGATAAAGCACGCGTTGACCAAGAATTAAGGGAGCTGCAAGCCCAGTTTCAAAAACTGCAGAGTTCCATCGAGAGTAAATTACAGCAGCAGGTACAACAGGCACAGGAGATGATAGAACAGTTGAAGAAAGACAGACAGATAGCTATTGCAGAGATGAAGCAGCAAGTGCATGAGGAGATGGAGAGAAAAGATGGAGAAATCTTAAGGTCAAGGTCAGAGGCACAATCACTTGGTCACGAAAACATGCAGCTGAAGAAATGCATTAAACGGTTGGAGAAAGCTTCAACAAATCAGTTGGAGAAAGCCCGAGTAAATCAGTTGGCGAAAGCTCGTGCAATCTTCAAGCGTTTGAAAGCAGAGAAGTCGGAGGCCATTGCTAAGAGGAAGTCGAGACTGACGGAGAACAAAATGAAAGTGGAGAAGGAGAACCTGCAGAAGCAGGGCAATGAATTCCAGAATGGGGTACGAGAAAATAACCAACTGCAAACGAGACTGGCACAAAGTGAGGAAAATTTCAGAAAGATGAATGAACAACACAACCACACAATTCTGGAGAGAAGTGAGTTGGATATGTTGGTCCATCAGATGCAGGTTGAGGCCGATAGACAGAAAGAGGAATACGAGAGACCGGTTAGTGAAGCTGGTCACATGTCAGATGCTAGTCTTGCCCAGTTGGCTGCGTACCATGAGAAAGATGAAGCTGAGATGCAGACTCAGCCTCAGACCAGTGCGCAGGAGAAGGCTGAAGAACATGTAGCAGACCATCAGGAGGTTGTCAGTGGATACAAGGCTCAGATAAAGGCTGCTAGTGGAGACCAAGCGAGGGTCAGTGAGTCAGCCAGTCCGGCCACTGAGTTACAGAAGGCTCCGGTAGGGGGGCAAGTGCAGCTGGACAAACTCATCATCACACTGAACACTCCCAGAGCAGACCTCTTTCTCAAAGAGCAAGAGCTGGAGCAAAGTAGCATGGAGTTCAGGACAAAGATGGTTAATTATAGGGCAGGTGCAAAGAATGGCAATCATGATGTTTTGGCCAGGGAAACCATTGTGGGTGAGTGTAACCAGTATCACCTGGATCTTGATTTGGAGGACGTAGATGATGTGATCCTCTTAACAAAAACATGGAATAAAGGACATGACAAGACTAGGGAAATATGGGATCCGGGTATAGTCAATACGAAGGAGGTTATAAACAAGGTGGGTGATCCGGTCTATATGCTGGATATTTCACACTAGAAGGCGAAATAATACAAACTATCCATGGTTAATCCGGTCAATATGCTGGATACTTCACACTAGAAAACGAAATAATACAAACTGTCCATGGGTGATCCGGTCAATATGCTGGATAATTCACACTAGAAAGCGAAATAATACCAACTATCCATGGGTGATCCGGTCAATATGCTGGATATCGCACACTAGAAAGTGAAATAATACAAACTATTGGTTAAATAGAACGGACCGGGGATGGTGACACGGCTAATAATTATCTTCTTATCTATATATGCATACTTACAGAATTCACACTTTAGCCGTCTTTCACGCTCTGCATTGTTAAATGATCGCAATCAGTCAACAATGTGACGGATATCAAAAACATTAAATACATGTCACTTAAATGTCACACACATAGAACAAGAAACGGAAAATAAACTGTGTTGTATCTTAATATTATTTTATTTAGTTATTTTCTTGCATAAGAATGTGGTCAAAACAAGGAAGCGTGATCGTTTGAAAATCTGTCAGGTAACTTATCTCCCAAGTCAGGAAATTGACCGACCGACTGGACACTTAGCTGTTGACAGTGATGTAACCTATTGTGTGTGTAGACAGCCAGATGGCGGTTTTATGATCGAGTGATGTTGGTGTGATGAGTGGTTTCACGGGAGATGTGTGAATGTGAGTGAGGAAGAAGGTGTGAGAATAAAGAAGTATAAGTGTCCGAATTGTTGTAAGACGTAATTCGCTCGTGTGCTTGAAAATTTAGTTTTATAGTGGTTATAGGTTTTAGCATGTCTGAATCCGGCTCTGTTGCTGGAGAATATAAAAAGTGTGTCAATTAGCTAGTAGATAATTCTGTTAGACAGTACATTTAAGTTTATGATATGCACTTGTAAAATAACATGTTTTAAAATACCATGTATTCTTCCTTTAGTTGATTTGTGTGAAGTATTGTCTTAACTATGACTACTGTATCAAAATCATAATGTTTAATCTGTTGATAAAAGGAATATTTGGAGTAAATGCTTTTATACTATTTCGAAATATCTTGTTAATATTAAATGTGATTAGGAGAACTCTTAAGAATTATTATAAGTTACAGAAATTATGATTGGCTTTATACAACAAATTGTTTATTATTAATCTTCATTATACTTTGTACAACTTTGGCACATGCTGAATTATATAGCAATTGTTCATACTTTGTGTACACCTTTTAACCATTTCAGTAATAATGGATTTCTTATAGATTACTCAGTCTTGAAATTATTTCACATATTTTCAAGGAAGTACTGGTACCATTTGACTTGATAATATATTAATGTTGATGTTTAGTGGATTATATATGCTCTCCATTATTGCACAATGTAACACGAAAAGTGGTTTTAATTATAATATACATGTAATGTAAAATCTGTATTTGAAGAAGTATGTTAAGAATTCAGAGTTTTATAGCCTTTAATGCTCCTTGATCTTTTATGGAATATTATAACAAAGCCATTGTTACATTAGAAACTGATCTGACTACTGAATATGCACTAATTAATGTCAGTTAAAACATGCTTTCTTCATTGCTTGATTGATTTCTAATAAGCCACATGCAAGTTATATGCACATGTGTTTTAATTGCTGATGTTTGCTAAGATATTCTGATTAGTTTCTTATTATGCTGTGGTGTGTTTTCTCATTTTAATGGGTACTGGGTACTCCAGAAATTCATCTTGGGCAATACAATTAGGATGCAAATTTTCCCAATTCAAGAATAAAAATGTCCAACTCGACACAATAAAATAGTTGGATGTATTGAATTTTACAGTTTTGATCATGTTTCAGAGCAATTTTGTAAAACATACTTCAAAACCACATATGGTTCTTAAGGCACTTTGGTTCCGTGTTTAACTAGTACCAGTACTATTCTGAAAGGCTGAGAAAAGACACTAATTCTTTTGGAAATGTACACAGATACATGTCTGTCTGTAAATTGTATAAACACGAGATTATTGATGTACAACTTCATTCGGCAAACGGGCTGAGTGTTGTTTAAATATTATTTGATTAAAAACAATATGAATCTGGCAATAAGATCTTAAATAAGCATTATCACAGAAAAGACACTAGTGATGTTCGTACGTTTAGCACTCCGGATTTATCTGGAGGCTACATAATTTTTATATAACGACTTAACGTACATTTATATATGTTCAGGATAGTTACTCCGGTGAAAGGCTGGAGGTATCAATCCCACCATTTGTCTGTTTAAGCATGCATTTGTCTTGCTTCAGGTGTTAGAAATCAAGATTCTTAAAACTACCCTGTGTGGCTGCTGAGAATGTCATCTTCCTCCAAGCTTGAGGTTTAATGCAAGCTGAAAGTGACCGGAGACCGCTGGTTACGACATGACTTTTCAACAGGGTTTATCAGACATAATTGTATTCATGTTCTCCAGTTACATCCGAAGCAATTGGAGGACAAAAATTCCTTCATACGTTGTTATCCCTATTTGTACTCACAATATGGGTTCAAAACCAAAAATGAAGGGAAGAGGAGGAGAAATAGCATGGGGTCATTAGGAAGAATGGCGTCCGGCGAAAGCTGGAAGTTGAGAAGCCTCCTATAGGTAGTCATGTACCATGGCCAGCTGGACGACTGAGTACTTTCTCGGGTCTACTGTTCGGCTTGGTACCCTGCTGGACTTTGCCCATAAGCATGACTTAGGAATCAACGCGGAGGTGTCTCTATCTGAAGTAGATAGACAGTGGTTGTCCGAGTTCGCCCGTCAATCAGGATGGCCGGAAGTGGACTTCGACATTCAACGTCTGAACTCGCAGGCTCTTCTTGCCCATTGGCGTGTCCTTGTCGGTCTACTGAAACACATTCCAAGGGATCGACAAGTTTACTTCTTCAACCTGGACAATCAGCGTACCTCTAGTACCGTCCCGGCTGTGGCTGGGTTACATGTTCAAAGCCCTGACGTGGAGCATCCAACTACCCCGACACCCCCGGTTGTGGCAGTGACGGAACCTGCAGGAAGTGGAACGGTTCATGCTGTTTCTAATGTACGGAACATGTCTGTTAGGGAGTATCTGGCAGTATCCGGACAGGCAAACCTTTCGTTGGCTTGGGGGAACACATCCCAGGCGTCAGGGCGACCAGTAACGACCAGGATTTCGGCCTTCGATTCTCATTTTCACCTGGACCGGTCTCTAGTGAAATTGGTTATGCCGTATTACTCAGATATCCGGACCATTCTGGATGCAGATGTAGGGATCAGACCCCAAGTTGAAGTGGATGTGGTAGGAGGTGTCCTGATCTATTGTGACCCCGAACCGAACCAGCAGATACTTGGGGGCTACAGGAGGAAGTTCTGACAAGGATACTAGAGTTGTCATCCCCTTGTCAACCAATCATCCTTCATATCCGGGATGGGGAGGATCGGCAGTCCGGAGTGCTCTATGTCTTGAATTATTAAAGCCCAATGTTGCTCGGACGCAGAAAGTGGTGCTGCATTGTTTCACCAGCGCGCAAGAGGTAGTGGTCAGCTGGTGTAAGGCATTCCCTAATTGTTTCTTCAGTACTCAGGACAAGCCCGGCTTTTCTCGGAGGCGCAGAAACAGGCAATCCTGAGGGTCCCGGCGAACAGGCTGTTGATCGAAACTGACTCGCCATACTTTCGACCAGCTGGGGCTCAGATGTGCACTCCATCCTTTTTAGGGGACGTGGCCAACGTTATTGCGTCATATCGGGATAGCGAGGTCAGGGTAGTGTGCCAGCTGACCTTGAGGAATTCCACTCAACTGTTTGGGCTATAAATAGCATAATGTAATATGACATTCGTGTGGCCAATTATTGAATTTTGAATATGGAGTTTTAATGTTTAGGACACTAATTTTAACAGAAAGGATCGCAACTGAAGTGTATAGACAATGAATGGAAGTGAAAGTTTGGAAAAACTCCGTTGTTAATTATAAGTTTAAAGAAAAACTATATACTGGGCACAATTTACTCCTCTAGTCTGTGTTAGTGGACAATTAATGGAGCATTGCAGAATTGAATACAAAATAAAGTATCACCAGGGCCCGGAACTTTAGTGTAGGCCAAATTTTTGATGCAGTAACAAGTTACCAAGACTGAAAAAGGACTCTATGGCTCTTTCCCGTTGGATAAAATGGGGAGGAGTGTGGTAAATTTACTGGTGTGTAACCGGAACGGTACGACAGAGACTAATCGATTGACCGGAAACGAATGCAGATAATCAGGAGTCATACTGTAGCTTTACATCTGGACGGACGTCTACTTTTGTATCGTTGATCATCCTATGTGTTTTGTGTGTCTACGTTCCTGGCCTGAGGGATCCGGGAACAGATACAGCTTTATTTCAGGTAAGTACTACCAGTATTTACTTCAATACACACCATTTAAAACCATTTTTCAATTTTATTTAAAGACCTCTACATATGTGTCATACAATATACAAAATACCATATATTGTCATGAAAGTACACGAATTGACAATTAGTTATTATTATTTACAAATCTAAAACTTTGATTAAATATGAAGACGAAATTATGATTATGTTTGAAACATACGGACTGCTTTAAGTTTCTTTTACTGCGATAGATTATTTAAGGTAACAATAAAACGTGTTTACTAACTAGTCAAACTGGCTTTCACCAATCTTTGCTTGTGCGGTAACAAAACTCCAAGCGCAATTCTTAGAACCAGTCAAATATTGCACATTGTTTCGTGACGTAAAGGACACAGCACATTTTTGAGTGGTTGAAATTTAATTTTAATGGTTTCAAAGAATTTGCGAAATTCTCAGCGGAATCACAAAATTACACCTTCTGCTTAGGAAATTCGAAGCGACTAAAGTCTTGATATAAAGAAAATGTTTATACGAAATAAACGCTTACCACTTTCTTACTGATAACACACAATCTTTCATATTTTTTATTAGAAGCTCGCTGGAGATGATTTCAATTAAACTTCCGCCATTTTTTGGGCGATATACAGTTACTTCCCTTGAAATGCGTCATGGAAAATGACGTACCGTACCGTACCGTACGGACTCGGAGGCGTATCGTGAACCGTACCGAGGGAAGACTATTACGATATACCGTCCCACGGAGTACCGTGACACCCTTACATACATGTCATGATCTAATAATTTATCTTAGCACACTAGCTTCTGTCAGTCGTGCGTCTAAATTGTGGGTTGACTGTTTGATGAGGACAGTATTCCTTATAATTATATATCTTCGAGCAGAATGATTGACCGCTGCACTTGAGCAGAATGATTGACCGCTGCACTTGGTTTCAGTTAAGTTGATGTGACCCTTTTTCTTTGTCGCTACAAAAACTAAAACAAACGTGCAGTTTGTCATTTATTGTATTAGTTCCATGGAGAAAATACGTGGAATGGTACAAGACACAATTTTAAAGGTAGAGCATTTTCATGAGACATGTTCCAAGGGTATGGAAGGCCATAAGGAGCGACATGTTCAAAGAAACAACTTTTAGGTGATATCGCCATGGTAATAAGAGGATAAGAAGTTCAACTCTTATACCTCAAACTATCATGGTATGCAGCTTTAGCTTGCATGTTTCCAGCAGGATGGATAAAGATCTCAAAGACATTAGCGGTACCAGTTTAGTGGACCTAAATAAGCAACACAGAGAACAAAAGCAGGTGAGGATAAGGGCAGATGCTAAGGATAAAGCAAAATGTCGGAGAAAATTGACATAATGTACAGATCCGTTAGATTCAAAGCAAGCATCCACCCAGTTTTGTGAACAATCCGACTCGAACAATAGCATCAAAGTCTGCTAGTGTTGATCAGGCAATAGATATTGGTAAACCCAAACGACATAATTTAAAAACTTATTGTCGGAAAATGTTTAGGCCAATTTCTCACTATTAAACCCTTAGCTAAAGTTTCATAAAAAAAACAAATTATAGTAAGATAGAATCTGTATCGAATGGCAAGTATACAGGTGAAATGTTATTGTTTTCCTATACTATGCCAATGCTTTATTGAAATTCATATTATTAGACACTTATTAAACACAATGATTATTAAAATGTGCTACTTTATTTGTATAAAATGTGGATGCTTATTATTATTGTGCACAATTTTAGCATAATCTTAGATTAAGAAGCAAGTTTTAAGCAGCATTCTTGAGTCTGTCAGCCATTACTAACGCTATCTTCATCCTTTTGTTTAAATAGTTTCATTCCTTTATTCATGTTTAACATGTATATCTCTATCAAAATGACATCAAAATACATCACATAATGCATTTCTATGCGTTAAACCAAATATGACTAAAAAGAACCGCCATCTTGGACGCCATTTTGAATATCTCAAACCATCAATTATGCCAGCCCGGCATCATTTTGATTCTTCTTCAGAAACATGTTCCCTTACAAAAAATATTTACTATACACTGCAATAGCAGGGCTAGTGGAAAATGGCCGCTGTTCTACCGGATTATATTTTAAATGAACTGTTCGAAATTTCTTCGCACTTTTTTGTAATTGGGAATTGTATTTAAATGCTTACATTAGTGTTATAGAGTGTTATTTGAATTTTTCCGAAATAACTTATGATCTTTTCAAACACAAATCCTATGTGAAAATGCAACTACAAGTCTTTTGTCATACAGGTAAAAATTATATTATACACAATTTTTCATTTCACCACCTATTGCGAATTAAAAACAAAAATATACGAAAAACATACAATAGCCATTGCCGAAAGTATAAGTTGGGTATAATTTATCTTAAGATTTGATGTATTGTTTGACATACGATGCCGACAGCGGTATTTTTCTATTTCACATGTGTTTTACTGTCGTAAAATGATATGAGTGCGTGTGGTATTGTTCTCGTTTAATTACAACTCAACAACGAGTTTAAATGTATACTGAATTCAACGTTTACATTTTTTAACTTTTGCAGACAGTAAAAGCATATCATAGCACACAAGCATTTGTCTGCATGTAAGCACCTCACTTGGTAGTTCACGCTTCACGCTTCTTTACAATAATGATGGCACACATGAGTAATCACCTGACATTTAAAATTGTCTACAAAAACATCCTTCTAACTACAATATATAACATTAATACATGAATATCCAAATATGCATTTTTACTTTTGTCAAAAAATCATACATTTCAACAAAGGTTGAACACTAGCATACTCAGTGCTAAATTCAATAGAATTCATGCATTTGGGAAAATGAACCCGACACTTTAAAATAATCATCGTTATAAAGAAAACGAACAGCTGAACATATTGTATTTGTACACGCTATTTCGCTCACATCATTCATGGAAAGCATCATGTTGCTTTTCCATAAAATATTCTGTCAGAATATTCATTACATTTTAGTCGCGCTCTTATGCACAGGCTTAACTGGGACGATACTTTACATATATGCATTAAACCCGGTTTTGCAAGCGCCCCGCTTATTTATCGGAAAACTCTTCTCCAATGTTCTGCTCGAGTAAAGCGCTTAACAGGAACACCATTTACAATAAACCAACAAATCTTAAACAAAATATTTGGTTAACCTCATGTAATGTTAACAAAGTTCCGTTGTTATTCCATCAAATTAATTTTATCTACTGGAAAAGTGACAGCTACTGAAATTACAATTTTTTTCTTTCCTTTAGATCATAATAAGGCCCCAGGATTGTGCTTCTTTCGTGTGCGTATACAGTTGTTTAACAATTTTACAAATTGATTACAACTTATTTTTTGGCCATAATTGAAAATGTTCTCCATTTTGGGACACCAGGTGTACAAGTCAACCATAAATGTATAGGAATAAATGTTTACTTACGTACTCATGATCGATAGTTAATCAAGAGCACCGCCACGCGGGTGCAGACCGCTCATCTATTTTCTCTTTAAAGGTGAAGGGACTTTCATTTTCAATCACAAAGGAGGGAGGGGTGGAATGAAGAGGGGTGTATAGTGTGTGGGTGTGGACATTTATTACATTATCTTCCAAAAATGCAAAAAAAAATAAAATCGGGGGGAGGGTGGGTGGGTGGGTGGGGGATTCTCGGGTGCGATGGTTGGACGGTATTTCACACATAAAATAATAAAAATATTTTTTTTTTAACCGTTTCAAAAAAAAAAATAATAGGGAAGGTAGGGTGGGGGGGGTAGGGGGGATAGTGTGAGGGTGTGGTGGTCATTTGTGAGATGATCTTTAAAAAAAAAATTAGGGGGGATTCGGGGGGGGGGGGAGGGGGGTTGGGGGGGATTCTTGGGTGCGATGGTTGGACGGTATTTCAAACATAAAATAATAAAAATAAATATTTGTGTTTTTTAACCGTTTAAAAAAAAATTGGGGGTGGGGGGGGGTGGGGTCGGGGGGGTATAGTGTTAGGCTGTGGTGGTCATTTGTGAGATGATCTTAAAAAAAATAGGGGGGATTCGGAGGGGGGGAGGGGGGAGGGCACGGGGGATGGTTTGGGTGGAGTCTATTGTTGTATGTCAGGTGAGAGTTGTTTTGTCAAAGTATCAATCAAATCTAATCATAAATAAAGAAGTTATGGCAATTTTAGCATGTAACCTCAGGTGAGCGACTTTGGGCCTTTCAGGCCCTCTTGTTTTAAATTGTATTCTTGTTTTTTTACTGGAGAGTTTTAGGTAAAATGTTTAAATTTATCAATATAAAGCATTTAATGACAAGCTGCAATACATGCCAACATCTGTGAAAAGGCCCCTTTAAGTTGATAACACAATTTTTTATAATCCACAGTAAACAAATACCACAGTAAAACATTACACTGTTTTAACGTGGCTTTATTAATAGCAAATCTACCTTGTAATCAGTGAGCTTATTAAAAATGCACATGCTTTTATCATTGGTTAAAACTGACATCTAAGACATGACGATTTAATATTAAGCCAGGTTATCATGCAATTGAAGTCTAGAAATGAATATCATTGAATACACTGCATTCCAGACAAAGAGCAATACATTTTTTTCATATTTGTTCACGGGTCTCGTATAGTGTATCTCAGTTCACATCTTACTGGTCGATGCCAGTACAGATGTACCAGTAAAAAAACGTATATAATGTTTGCATCAATGTACTATATGACCTGTTTTTTATATTCATTCGGTCCTTAACATAAAAAACTGTCAACTGCCGAATTATCATTACTTCATAATCTCAAACATCTCTAGAGGCCCTCTGGCAACAATAGTATGTTCATATCTTTGATATTGTTCTGACAGGCATCAATCCGACAAGCTTAATGAACTGTTGTGTCATGTTGTCATTTGTACTTGAATGCTAATAAGCTTAATCCTATGATAATTTGTTACTTTAATGTACCAATGAAAAACCAAGAGGGTTGAATGTTTCTATAAAATGTCTGCCATAAAAATGCTTTTTTTATTAAAGTTTATAGTGAATAGTTAATTAAATTAACTCACTAGACGGTGCTCAATATTACTTGTTCACACTTCTTACGCAGCAGAATAAATGTGTTTATTTATTTGAATACCTTTTAATATTACATGTAAAGTTTATAATATTAGATTATTGAACAGCATTGTTTACGATACGATTGTATAGTTGTACTAATATATAGCCGATTTACCGTTTGAACGAGCCGATACACAACCAATGTGAGTAATACATCGATGTATACAATAAATCACAGTTTTAGACACAACGTTTAATTATTTTAATGAAATATATGTATATTATATTATTTATGTTATTTACATGATGTACATTTTATACAAAACAACCCTCAGATTGTGGAGCCAGTGTTGTTCACGCGATCAAGCGCAATCGTTCACGTAATTAAATGGTTTGTAGAGAATAAAGCCCTGAGCAATTATTTAGAATTTTCTAGCATATGATACCCTGATAAAGCAAATCTGCAATAAGTTTAGTTTTGACTCGTTTTTAGTCCCCTAACGGTTTTATCGGAGGGGACTTATGGTTTTTGCTCCGTCTGTCAGTCAGTCAGTTAGTCAGTCTGTCACACTTTTCTGGATCCTGCGATAACTTTTAAAGTTCTTAATATTTTTTCATGAAACTTGAAACATGGATGGATGGCAATATGGACATTATGCACGTTATTTCACTTTGTTCCTACGTCAAAAATTATGGTTGCTATGGCAACAAATAGACTAGAAATACTGCTGAAAATGGTGGTTTTCTGGATACTGCGATAACTTTTAAAGTTCTTATTATTTTTTCATGAAACTTGAAACATGGATATATGGCAATATGGACATTATGCACGTCATTTCATTTTGTTCCTACGTCAAAAATTCTGGTTGCTATGGCAACAAATATAAAAACAATCTGAACATGGTGGAATTTCTGACAATGGTGGAGCCGGTAGGGGACTTATATTGCTTGGCAATAGTCTTGTTTTAACTAGTTTTATTCATTTAAGTTACAATGTTGTAAATGAAAATGCATCAACATGTAATATGAAACATTTAAATAACAAATGGTATAATGAAAACTTTTCACAGGGATAATACATGAAAGAATGCAGGCGCTTTTGACAAAAGAGAACCGTGTCATTTTCAAATCCTAGCTGTTGCACTTATTCCTATATTCAATACCACACCCACTAGAGGTTAAGGCTAAATTTAGAATGGATTCAAAAATGTATCCTTAATTGATTGCGTTATTATATGCATACAATTATTTAATACATTTACGTTTGCTTTAAAGTATTTAATGTGTTGTGGGACATACACATACAAACACAAATAGTTATCATGCAAGTAGACTAGAAGCTCAATACGCATAAAGGAAATTGTTATCATTTTTTTTAAATGGATGTGCAATACTTGCATTTATCCCTAAAAATAAAGAACTGTATGAAATTATATAACAACTACGTGAGAGACAGCAAGTAATTTGACTTGCAAATACTATCTGGTCTTTAATAAAGTATACGTCTACGAGATTTTGAAATTATCGTATACTGTATATTCACATGTGCAAATATTTATAATGTTAATATGCTACATTTTGATTGCTTTCTTCATTTTACTTATAATGCTTTTCTTTTGTTACTGTGTGATGTTCAGAAATCTCCAAATGGCAATAAACTAGAAGAATGTGGAGTTTCAGACCATGTTCGGAAATAATAATATCCTTCAAACCTTTCAAATTGTATTCAAATTTCTTAGCAGCAATACCATTTTTAGAAGAGTATTATGCAACCATAATCTAAAATTTATAAACATGCAGATAATAATGAAATTTCAATGAAAGCCAAAGGTATTAAACTCCAGATGTAGATGATATAGTTCTATTAGCATTTCAATCTCATTTAGGTTTTACACCCTAATGCCAGTTTTAGAGAACATAAAAACAACATGTCCTTGAAGAGTGCAAGGAACAGTTACTGTTTTTAAATAATATGGTTTACATCAACATCCAAAAGCAGAAATATAACTGAAGATAACAAAGAGTTGAGGCTATATTTCCCCTAACCTCTTATGTACGCAAGCAAGAAATGTGGAACACTTGCTATAGTTATGACAATAAGCTGTGTTGTGACTTTTCGGAAATAGACTTAATCAGTTAGATTGTACAACTCTAGCCAAAGGCCTGTCTCTAATAAATGAATGACACCACGTTGGAAATATCTGGAAGAATTTTCCAGCTGAGTTTGTACGTTCAGATTGTAAGACCAGTGTGCTGCCACTTTATTTTAAACAAGCTCACATTTCAAGTATGAGAAGGATTTATTACCATCAAAGCTTGGGCTTTACTTTTTAACAATTAAACGATTTTAAATGTGTGGCTATATGAAAACTAAGTTATAGTTTGTTAATAACATCAAGCCACAGGGCAATGGGCCCCAGGACGCTCACCTGAAACCATAAGTTATTGTACTAGTCTGAAAAAGTGGAGTTCAAATTGTTAAACAACTTGATGAAACCTAAATATTTAATTTGTCGGCTTATTTTTATTTTTGCATTCGGCTGTTATAAAATTAGAATCAATGTTCTGGCTGAGTTACATGAAGTTTTGAACAAGACGTAACTTTTTGAGTATATAGATGCTTTTTAAATTTTGACCTAGTGACATAGTGTTGGAGCTGACATGAACCGATATCAACTTTTGCTTTTGCCGATGTTTTATTGGGACAAATGTGACCAAGTTTTATGAAAATTTGCTTTTGAATGTGGTCATAAGAGCGTTAACAAGATTTCACGTTAAGGCAAACTTATCCGCCGGCGGCCATGTTTTACAAGGAACCGAAACAATTTTCAAAATTCAGCCAAGATATACATGTAATTAGAGAAATTGATCTGACTTAAGTTTCGTGAAGATTTGACTGTAATTGTCACTTCTAAAGTGTTAACAAGGTTTCACTATAGCCATAAAAAGAAATCCTATAAGCTCCCTGGCGGCCCTGTTTTTGAACAGACCGGAACCATTGATTTACTCGGCCCAGATACAATTTAAAGATTAGACTAAACATGTGACTTCTACAATGTTAAAAAGGTTTTACCCTAACTTCTATAACCATATAAGAAAAACTGCCCCTCCCCATGAGGCCATTCTTATAAACGGACTCCAAAAAGTTTTGAACTCGGCCAAGATATTTTTGGAATACATATTCCTTCAATTGTCATAAACATTGGATTAAACATTTCACTCGTACAGTATACAAAAAAAAAATTCCTACAGCTACTTTAGCCAACAGATAACCAAGCCGGATCGGTCGGTGCCCAGAATAACAACGACCGCGCATTCCACTGCCAGTCTCAGAGGATGCAAATAGTTAGCTAATTGAGCTAATCCATCGATCAAACTGGAAATCAAGGGAACAACCATAGGAACATGCAGCGTTAAAACATCCCATACCTGCGACAAAGTCCATAAACGTTCGCACGAGCTAAAGCGCTACCGCTGGGACATAATCGGACTAGCCGAGGTCAGATGAATAACACAAGATATGGAGGACTGAAAACATAAACAGGGGATTGCTTTCATAGTTAGGAAGGAAGTAGTCAACAGTGTCATCAGTTGCATCCCAGTCTCAATCAGATTAATATCAATCCGTATCTCACCGAGAACTCAGCACCTGCATCAGACTAAGAAGACGATGAGATTGAACAGTTATATGAAAAGTCACTGCGTATCATGGTCAATGTCCCAAAGAACTGCATTCGTACCCTTCAAGGTGACTGGAACACCATGATTCGACCAGACGCCTTCCAAAGCGGGTCAGGAACAGTAGGCAGATTTGGTATAGGAGAGACTTATGACAGAGGGCTAAGACTTCTTGAGATCGACAGAAGCCACCAACGCACACTGGCCAACACGCTGCACCCACACAAACCGTTCAAAACAAGGATCTGGCTTGCTCCATACGAGCAAGTACACAACCAGATTGATTTCAATTTGAATCTACAACAATTCAAGTCCAGCATAAACAAGGCGAAGATAAAAACGTGTCCTGTCACATACATAGAGAGTTACCATGACAATGACTTTGACACTAACACCAACAATATCAAGGAAGTTCTGCTGTTTTCAGCCGATGAATAGTTCTGGGAAAATAGAGAAGGAAGAAAAAGCCATTGGTGACCGAAAAGATCATGGACCACTTCGACAAAAGGATAGATCTGATTGAAGAGAAGTACACCTGCCATGAGTCCAGAATATCAGAAAGCAAACATGGTGAGGTAGGTTAGGAAGAAGATGAAGGAGGCCAAGAAGGAGTTGATTGATGTGGAATGTATCAACATTGACAAACAAAGCGCCACACACTTGAACAGATGAATTGAATACTGCAGCGACCTCTACAACTTTCTCCTTTAACCAGACCCCAGACTTCTTCAGAGTGATTTCAGCGCAAAAGCGGACGACGTCCATACTGAAGGCATAGGTATAGGAGGCAGTGAGCAGTCTGAAGGCAGGAAAATCTCCTGGAGTGGACAAAGTTCCTTCAGAACTCATTAAACATAGAGGAGTGAAAACGCCTGCACCAACCACGCCACTATGCCATAAGAGGAAAAGAAGTGACCCAATGAATGGACCCAGTGTCTGGTCATTACGTTACCCAAGAAGGGCATCCTCAAGCCGTGCGATAATTACCGTACCATTAGCCTCATGAACCTTCCCAGAATCATCCTCAACCGATTAAAAAGTAAGGCAGAAAAACTCCTGGCAGAACAGAAGGCTGGATTCAGAGCTGGGTTGAGCACTGTGAAACATATCTGCAACTGCAGAGTCATCATTTTGACACCGGAAACACTAACATGAGCTCTTCCACAACTTACACAACTGAAAAAAGCTTTCCTACATGCGACATCCTATATCCGGTTCTGAAAGGGTCCAACATTGACGAAGGGATGTTGCAATTCATCCAAGAACTCTATAAAATGCCCATAGCGCAGTTATTGTAAATGGACAAATGGATTACTTTTAAGGACATCAGTGGGCGTCCATCAGGGTTTCCGCTCTCCCCTGTGATCTTTAATCTTGTCCATGAGAAGATAATCAAGCAGATTCCACAATACCCCATATCTTAATCTCCATCAGTGGCAGACCAAACTCCAACTTGAGATTCGCTGATGAGATTGACAATGCGTGGTACCAGCTGTGGTAAGACCACATTAACAATCTCTACGAAAGAGCATGAGCATACGGGATGGACGTCAGCTCGGAAAAGTCAAAGATCATGGTGAATAGCATGAACAAAATCAGCGCAGACAGCACCATTGACGGGAATTAGCATTTAGACAATAACACATTAAAATATTTAAGAGAAACCATGCCCGAGGATGGAACAATCACCACCGAGGTCCTAATAAGAATCACCATGACAACTGTAGCGTTGGCCAGACTAAGCAGATTATGGACAAGTAGACCCATCAACTCTCTACTAAGTACACGTTATTCAAGTCCCACGTAGTCTCCATCCTACTGTACGGCTGCGAGATATGGATACTTCACGTGGCAACAGAACGCAGGGTACAGGCCTTTGAGAATAAGTATCTCCGAAGACTGCTCGGCATCTCCTACATGGAGAACAACACCAAAGAGTACGTCCGGAACATGAAAGCTGCACGTGTTGGCCCACAAGAACCCTTCGAAGTGACCGTCAAATAACGAAAGCTAGCTTTGATTTTGGAAATTTCACCAGGCACGACTCCATGTGCAAGAATATGCTCCAGGAAATCCTTGAGTGCTGTCGCCGTCGAGGCTTCCAGGTGAAAAGCTGGATGCAAAATGCGAACGAGTGGACGTTCCTTCCATAGATGAGCTACTCATGAAGGTAGCCCACAAAAAACCTGACTAGCAAAACACGGCCCCGCCTCCCTGGAGGCCATGTTTTACAACAGACCAAAACCGTTTTCTAACTCTGCAGTGCTAACAACGTTTTGTTTTAGCCATATAAGAAAAATACTACACCGCCATCTTTAGAATACTGGAACCATTTACTAACTCAGCAGAGATAGAATAAGAACAGATATTCCGACCCATATTCGTGAAGATTAAACTATAAAGAAACACATGTTTAGAGTTTTTTTCAAGGTTTTACTTAAGCCACTTTAGGACGACTGCCTCGTTCCCTGGCGGCCTTGTTTTAAACGGACTTGGGCAATTTCTAAACAAAGATGATATATCATTGGGATAAATGTTCTGACAAAGGGTCTTAAAGATTGGACAATAAATGTGGCTTCTAGAGTGTTACTTAGGTTAATGATGACGAAGCATGACAGACGAATGACGACGGACGACGCACGACAGACGAAAAGTGATCACAAAAGATCATCATGAGCACGTTGTGCTTAGATGAGCTTATTAAAAGGCACGGTTTGTTACTTTAATGTTACAACGATGAACATACCGTTTGCCTGCGTGCTGCAGGTGAGATCCGCTTGGGGGACGTTCACTAAGTCACGTCCCTGCAGGTGCGCGGGCTCACTACAGTTGGCGTAACTAACTGTGAAATCGGACTGGCTGGCATGTACTTTCTCAATGAGCCATCGCAGCTGGCAGTCACAGATGAGCGGATTTCCCCTTAGGTAACTGGTAAAAAAAATGTATGTTTAAATGCATGTGTTTTATTGTTTGCTAAATCTTTATTGCTAAATAAAGACCTTTACAAAAAAAAAAAAATATATAAATCCGAGATGAAAAATGGAATTTGTAATTAAACAGTTGTGTATGACTGTATAAAGCTTCGTTGCTGGTACTTCGCAATAGCTTGACAGGAAATCCATGATTATTAAACTAAAGAAATAATGGTTTGATTATTAACGGTAAAAAAAATTATTGTGTGTCTTTTTTTGTTCAAAACAATAAATAGGTGTTGTAAAAGTGGAGACAAATTGAACCCTGCGATTAAACATTCAAACATCACAAGTGAACACATCTCAAAGGTTTCCCGGTGGATTAACAGCACACCAAGTAAACTCAAGCGAGTCCAAGCTACATAGAATGTATACCTGTCTGCTGGCTTTGTGAAAAGCACTGCAATCTTATAATGGTCTATTAAGATGAGACATTTGTATAAAGAAAAAGGCATGTTATAAAACAACTGTGTTAAATGGGAGCAAACGTCATTTATTCATACACCATTTGTGCGTTTGTTCGTTAAATTTACAACGAAAAAAAAATAACGTTCCATTCTAAATATGATAATATAGTAATAAATTGGATATGAAATTACCGTTTTGTAAGGTAAAACTACTTTGTTTTCTGATATTTTCCATATCGAAGAAAGGCTAGTGAAATATTTTAGGGGGAACTTGTAATTTGTAAAGCGAAAAACAAAGAGGTCTTCAAATGTCAATGTACTGATTTTCTTATGTTTCATTATATTGATGTTTGAATTTACTTTTTTTCCCATTCTATACAAAACAATTTTTTAAATATGGTTTGATACATTTTGCTCTAGCAAATGTGTTCTTTATTTTGTCGCTCATCACTAGACTATCATTTATTTAAATAAGTTTTATAGTTATTTTATCCTAGAACTGTTTTTATTTGCATTAAACATAAAATATATCTCAAGATTCATTATACTGCTTGAAACCACAATCTTACCGGGTACATAAAATAGTGTTTTATTTAAGTTTGCAGGCCTGAAGTCAATTTATAAATGTTCTCTGTATACGTGCAAGGGCTGTTAAATATACACACATCATAAATAACTGAGACTTTGTTATAACAAATTCCTTTATTGGATACTAGAGTTGTTTTTTTTAAATAAAAAAGTTATATATCAACGTTCTGTCTCGTCATGATGGTTGGTACAGTATTTTGCAAATATAAATTTATATTTATGGTTTAAACTGACGCACATTCAAGTACAGTGTTTGAATATATAAATACAGTTCTCAAAATACTTGTAAGGTTTTAAAACTGAAATACGTCAGTTTTATGCTCTAATATGTCGTCGCTTATTTCGTATGCGTATGGTACCGTAAATAACAATCTAAGTTAAAGAAAGTTTTACCGTATGAATAAAGTTTCTTAGACATTCAAAGTTGGCAACCCTCAACCATTTGTACTCATGTCTTGGAAACATTAATACAACATACACTCTTATAAACATAACTTTTGAACAAGCAATACAAAGAAATGAAACTCCAGCTGCTGGAACAGTATTGAATTCTCATTATAAACAATTAGTTGGTCCTTTATTTAAGGCAAGTGACCAATTGCCAAAACAGTACAAAACAGCACAAAACAGAACAATACAAAACAACATAACAATTTGAACAAGCAAGACTTATTTGGTGTATACTAATGCATACAGTCATTATCAATGCATTTATATAGTCAATAGGATGTATCAAGCGGAATAAAGACGTTCAAGCACAAACGTATTTTTTTCTCCCCTCGTAAAACCAGACAAAATATCAAATATCTAGTCACATGTCATTAAGTTTTTTTATTCGGGAAAAGAAACAAACCATTTTGAACGTGTACATTTATTATAATGTATTCGTGATTGAAAATAGAATAATATTTTTTTTGTACAAACTTATGTTGCATGAGCCTATAAAAAAATCTTATTTCACATTTGAATGCAAACAACTGCTAACACTTTCGAAATATATGCAGTCCATCAATTGTAAAGACAACTTATCGGGCCTGAAATAACATATATCGCTCATTTAATTTTGCCCACGTAAGCAATGCTATTCAGAAGTACCAAGTGTTCATATCGAATAAGTCAGTCATGCAAACAAGTGTTTAAATAACGATAGGTAATGGGTATTTTATAAGCAATTCAAAGTTTGAGAATCAATATGTTGACCTACGCACTTCAGGATGAAATAAGTCAACCTAAACGTGTTAATTTAAATATATTTTTATTACTTAAAACAGAGTAAATACAAATACTTGCTAACACTTTTGTATGCTAACAAATCATGCAATGTATTTATATACAACACTTTAATATTGGTATAGTCCAAAGTCATTGTAATAGAAAAATTTGATTTTGGGAGTCGAACCCTGAAACGTCGAAGTATCAAAACTATTTTTACACAGCAGAGGCCTTTCAGTGAACCTTTTGCTTACTCGTCCATAGTTCTACAGCCATTCATGGAAAATGTTCGGACGACGGTCGTTTACGAAATAAGGTGAAGTGAAACAAAGTTATTAACAGTTTTAGACATTAACTAAATATATGTTTAAAGGACAAACGGACGGAAATAAATATCAGTACTTTTAATCATTGTAATAAACATGTATGTTCCTTTATTTTAAGCAAAATTACGGAACGCGTTTATGTTAGTTATTGTCCAACGCAATTAAATGACCATTCATTTCTATGAACTTAAAAAAACATAACATTGTACCAAACTGTACCACATAACTATGTTAATCAATAAACATGAAAAAATCATATCAAACATATTTATTATATCATATAACTTCTCATTTATATTTATAAAAACAGCAGTTTCTTTTTCGCGGCTGAAAACTGAATAACGAATTATTACTTTTTCAAACCGAATAAAGAACTGGCGTTTTAAATATATAGGAATTTTTTAACATATAATCAGGGTGCAGAATCAACGGGGTTTCCCGGGTTTTTCACACGAGCTGGACAGAATGTAAACACACCGTTAGGCATTTTATTTTTGCAAATATCCCAAGTTATTGAAATATATCTCCTTAAATATTTAGTGCATAAAATCAGTTTGTTCTTGAAGGTTGTGCCGATATCTTAAGGTAGAAGAATAAATCATTGAATACGTTTGAAATTGGTGACAAACTTTCACGTTGCTTTAAACATAAACGTGTACTATCAATCCAACTATTGAACAAAAACACAGGCGAATTAAAGAAAGTAATTCCTATGTATTTCACATTGCCATAAGCAGCATAACAATCTGTCTTTTATGCACTAGTTAAAATTCTTACGAACAAATGTGCACCACTCACCGTTGTGTTTACATCCATTAACGTTTAATTGTGATCCCTACAAAGTCACATGATCCTGCACCCTGTAGAGACTGTACCAACAAATGTTCTGTCATTTTTCCATAAAATTGTAGCTGTTTATACTAGTGTTCCTTATAACGTATTGAAACCAAATCAGCAAATACATTTCCTCCCGAAAGGAATGACTTACTGTGTGCAACACTCTTTGACAAAACTACAACAATCATAATGCAGCTAGTAACATGTTAAAAAGATAAACATTCAAAGACGTTTTCACTTTATTTTATATGTTAATAAACAAATAAAAAAATTCGTTTTCGTGAAAGAATGAGGCACAACAAATTTGCCTTATTCTTTATCAGAACCATATAACGAACTGACAACTATTAACTAAGGGAATAACTAAACATATACCAATCATAAACCATTTCTTTCACAAGTAATACACTGTGCCACACAGATACCATTCACTTTTAAATCAAAATAATTGTTATGAGAAATGTCTTGATTTAAAAGAAACTGGAATTTTCTACAAAGAAAATATGTTCATAGACGAAACTGAAACCCCTTGTAAATAATTTAACATGTAAGTGTGCTTACGAATATAGATTGCAAATACTTGTAATCATTTGTTTATCCATTTCCTTCTTTCAGCATTAATAAACAATTCACTTGTATCTGCCGTATTTCTTGTTGAAGCAAAATGAAAAATGATTTATTTTCTGAATTAAAATAATTACTGAACCTGTATAAAACTTTACTTCATAAGTATAACGTTGTATGTTGTTTATATAATAAAATATGCATTCCATCAATTCATTGATTAATTGATTAACTAATTTATTGATTTATTGATTTTAAATTATTGATTTATTGATTTTATGATTCATCAATTGTCCAGATCCATTTTTTGCCGCTGAGGAACTAGATCCTTATTTTTTATTCAAGCCGATTACTATTACGTATTGTACAAAGTATTGTAAACAGATGTGTTGATATTTGTTAGATTCATGACTTGTGTGAAATGGGCCTTTTGGCGTAACACATATAACGACCAGTTGACATGCGTTATAATCGCATTGAAGGCAATAGTGGGCTGTATCGAAGTCATGCTGATAAATTCGTATCTAAAACTGTGTTTACCATTAATTCCGAGTGTCTACAGCATTGCAGTCTTAGTGTTATCCATTAGTTACTTAATACAAAGACCACAATACAATACAATCTAACATGTTAAAAGTTCATTAGAACATTTCCGAACAGAAAAACAAGTTTGGTCGTCGTATTCAACCAATACATAGTCAGATATACAACGGTTAACCACAGGTGGTTATTGTGTGGCTATGATATTAATTAGTGAAACATCATTTTGAATGATATATAATCATATTATAACGAAAAATCAACTTTTCTGAAAAAAAATTTACTATCAAATATATATATATATATATATAACAAGGTATTCAACTCAAAATCACCCGATGTTTTCACTTTCTATTAATAAAGCCACACGCTAATCACCTGTGCGGTAAACCAGAACATGTCGTATTTAAAACTAAACAATTTACCTCTCTTAAAAAATCTTGGGAGCCGATTCGCATGTAAAACATACCAAACTACTGCATAAAACAAGGGAAACGCCTGAATTTGTAACACAATCCTAGAAAAGTAAGTATATTAAATAGTTATATTTACTTTCATTAAAATTTGTAACATCAATGTTAATTACATTTATCATTCACATATCCGCGTTGCGCGAATCCTAGCGAAATCAATAATAAGACGATGTAGGGAGTTATAAGATATTCAGTATATTAGCCGGATATTACCGCACAGGCTGAGAAATTAATCAATTTAAACACAAAAGTTTTTCTGTTCGGTCCCATGAATGGCAGTAATGTCTGAGAGACACGATCGTTTCCGAAACTAAACAAATTGCGAATTAAATGATTGCTGATCTGCTTAAGATAAATGAAAATTTCCAAAACAATCCATATAAATGGATTTCTTGCCAATAAGTATTCGAAGTTTCGCAGTCATAGCGACGAAATATCGAATGAATTTAAATAGATCGTAATACACAATTGAAAGAATTGCCTTTAAGTTTCATCACATTTTGATAATAAGTTCATGAGATCTAGCCAAGAGACAAACAAAATCCTTGTAGTCCGGCAGAAAGGTGGCCATTTTTCACTAAAGCCGACATTGGGGTGTCTAGTAAATGTAAAAGTTTTTTTTTTGTTAGTGGACATGCTACTGATAAAGATACCAAATGATGCCGGGCTGGTATCTTTGGGGGTTACGAGAAATTCAAGATTCAATATGAATAAAGAAATGTAAACGTGTGTTATAAAAAAAATGAAGATGGCGTCCAAATTGGCTTCCATAATCGATGTTGCTGCACAAAAATTGCTCTTAAAACCAAGATAATTACCAAATGTTCACATAAGAATAATGAATATGAAAAATAAAACAATTTAGCAGCAATTAAGTGTTTAATAAGTGTTTGATTCAATGATTGCCAATATTTCATATGCAGATTATAGTAAAACAAGCATATCGGCCCAATCCTTACCATTGGAGAAAATGTATATTATCCGTGTTTACAGTAATAGCAACTGTTTCAAAGGTATGATTTGTGTTATGAAAATACAACGGTGTCATAAATTTCATTAAGCACATTATAAACCAAATGAAACACCATAAAACGTATAATTCCACATTTGTTCACCAAGGTATGACAAGGCATGGTATACCGTAGTATGCATACTAGTTTAGCTCATATTGGGAGTTGTTGTCTAGCATAGAGTGATGTTCTAAAATATATATTAGTTCAGTTCCCATGTTTGTCTTTCGTACCAACAATTACATTATATAAATATTACATGTCTGACAGGGTGACAGTAAATTTGTCAACTTGAGGAAATACTGTCAACCGAGGGGAAGTATTTTTCCAAAAGTTGACAAATTAACTGTCACCCTGTCACACATGTAATATTTATTTTATTTAACCGAAAAAACTATTCAAACATGAACAATTTATGTGATCACGAGTGAACTAAAAGCGATATTTCACCGAATCCAACACATTTTATTTTTATTTTATGTTTTTTAACCGTTTATGTATATTGAAAATGATCTTAACTTGAGAATTTCGCTGGAATAATGACGTCATTTAGTCAACAAAATGACGTCACTTCACAGTATTTCCGCACGTGATTGCTAAGGTAGCGGGCGACAGTATTTTTTGGACAGTATTTTTTTTTCCCGCTGGGTCTGGCAGTATTTTTATGTCACGATGGCCTATGGAAGTTTAGCATTGTGAATAAAAGTGAGGTATAATAAAACGCAATATACCATTATTCTCCATCTTTCCTTCCTCATGGACACAGTAAGTTATCTCAGCGGTATGTTTTGTCTGATCATTGTTAAATCGTATTATGTCAACCTGAATCTTTTGACAAGCGCAAGAGATAGCACATGATAGACGCGCTTTTTACACGAGCACCCTAGTGTTGATATCGCTTATACACCCATATTTTATAACTTTAAGCACGATGAGTGGAGATTAAGCAAGGGAGTTAATCACCAAGATTGAGATCGGTAGGGGGGGGGGTGAAATTCATCTTATGCATGTTTCCATAAACACGCCTGTATGTGCACACGTTTCACATGTGCATAAAATGGTTCTGTGGTTGGCGACAATCTTGCAAGGATGGCATAGCCTTACCCGACTACCCTACCATGGATTACAAATGGTTCTGTCTTGTAATACACGTTTTTTCTGTATCAGTATTTCCATAGCATTCTGAGACTATTCCTTCACATGTTCGTTCATACAAGCTGTCATGTCACCTAACTGTCTGATGGAGTTACCTGCGTTCAGCAGCTGAATATATAATCCCTCACCGATACCAAACTATCCTTCCACCTTATTGCATCAGTTGTTGTTTGTTCTCAGTGACAGCTAGTATAATATTTTGTGGTGGTTCAGACATGTCACCCGTTAGATCGACAGCCTTGAAACATTGGAATGTCTACTTGACATCGCCACTCTTTGGTGCTGACCCTATGCATCGGCAAAACATTACGTAGACATCGCATTTATTCAGATGATTCTTCTATAAGACTTGAAATTGTCAATATAGTCATGAATGTTTTTAATATAGTCATGTATCTTTCCATCTAAGGGACAAGGAATGACACAAAAGACATCAGATTCATCTTGAATGAACATGTCATCTGGCTGCAATGTGCCGCTCACACACTGTAGTTGATTATTCATCACCTATTTGGTTTTCCCTATTCTGAGTTCCCTTATCATTTAACATAGCGTCAATTAATGCCTAAGGCTATATCTGTTTTGCATCAAGATCAATATATGCGAGCAGACGCCGAAAGGCCAGATAGCCGGAGCATACTGTTCCTTCTTATTATGGATATGGTTCAGCTAATTAATGATACATGCTTTAGAGCAATGCCAGATGGCTAGTTCAGATCGTATCTTCTATATAACTTCAAACTGGACGAGAATAACGCACCAAGTTAATTACTCATTGATCAACTCGATAATTAGTCATGTCTTGGGTATGCAGACGGCCAATCGATTGTTGTATAATTTCGTGTAAATGGCGGACTGACATTCATATACGTTCGTCGTTACCATTAGACACGTGGTTTTGCACATATTCTCGTCGGAAAGTGATCACGTCACCATTGGGTGTTCCAATCTATATCAATATATTGTTCTTCACAAGAGATTTCAGATTCACGCGCACGGTCGGTTATGCTGTCATACCATTTGTTATTGTAATGGGGCCGATAGGCCGCTACATTTAGCTTGTAGTTCAGAATATTTTACGAAAATTGGAAAAAGTTGTGTTAGAATTAAAGAAATAGAAATAAGTCGTTATGAAAACTGAAATAGACTTGTATGTGGTTATTGTGTTCACCACAAATTATGTCACAATAGCAGTAGATACTGGAGCCAATACATGGTTTGGTATATGGTAATTGTCAATTTCCATACAATAAGCGTGTAAGCCAATCACGCTTGAATTTATCAGATTGATGTCAAACACTTTGGTGTCTGCACCCCTAATTTGCTTTCAAGACACAACCTTGGTTTCAACTTTGTTTAGAAATTAATTCATAAAAATGGTGCGGCCATGAGTTTTCAAACTCCATCATTTGGGTTTTATCAATACCTTTTTGCTGGATCCCCATAGCTGACGTTTGTGCTATTGTTCCTGTCACAATGTAAACTCGACTGGGTAATACTTGCTTGGATCTAACGGATCAAAACATTCTTCTTGTTTTCTTCTTCAAATCATTTTTCTCAGAAAACTTGATTAATCCTAAGCATCTGCATAAATCCTCGCTTGCTTCTCTTGTGTTTTGTTACCGGTAATCAGTGTTCACTCAATTGGTACTGCGCATTTATCTCAGATCGTCTTCATACCGTTGCAAAAATGTGCAGGCTCAAACTCAAAACCTTAAGATTTTCAGGTTGAAGTGATGAATTTATTATTCCCTTCTTGTCATGGCTATATTTTATAAAATTTGTTTTGTTTAACATGTCGCTCCATATAGCATCCCATACCCCACGGATAATGTCTCATGAAATGCTCATCCGTTAAGATGTTAATCCGTTAATGCCCTTCCGCTTTAACGCATGTTTTCCATTGACCTTAGATCATAGAGGCCGTATCTCGAGTTGTTTGGGTGTTCAGCAGCAAGAAGTATGGTAACATAAACGTAACTGATGCCAAGTGTAGCGGCCAAACACAATTGTATTTGTATTAGACGTATCATATATGTTTATTTGATTTGTTTGTAAACCGAAAATTGCGATAATATATCTTACCAGATGTGATACGTCGATCCATTTAAATGGAAATGGGGTTTCTGAACCATTGGTAGACATAATCAAATGAGTTTTAATAAATGATATTTTATGCAATATAGTAACCAATTTGTATTAGTGATGACTGAACAAACCAAAAATCGCAAAATTAAAACTTCACATTCTTTAGATGTGCTAAATTTGAAGTCTGAAAACGTCGTACAGATCGATTATGTTTGGCACTCCTTCAAATACACTGGCGTCTATTGCTTCGAGAATGTTGTTGATAAATAGTGTTAACAAAATCAATGAAAGCGAAATCTATGCTACTTTGAAACAGTAGATCAACTATTTTGAACAAGATATGAATTGATAAAAAATGCGTTTGCTTTTGCTTTTATATGGGAAAGACAAGCAGGTGAACTGTTTCAAAATGCATTTGCTTTATCCTTCATATGGGAAAGACGAACATTTCTCTTTATGTAAAATTACATGTAGAAACAGCCAAAAGATGCCATAGTTTGATTGATAAACAGCATTCTTACCAGAAAGCAATCATATGGGACAATAATAGAGACAGTTCTTCCATAAAATCATGCGGACCTTTGACTGAATATGGAAAACTGAAAAGTATGTATTTCAATTCAAATAATGTGTCTAGTGTAAATCACAGTGTTTGTAGTTGAGTCAAGCTCCTCAACGTGGCCCGAGAAATATTTCGTAACCGATTGTAACTAGGTCCCTGGAGTAAAAACAAACAGCGCCACCTGACTAAACGTTTAAATAATACAGGAAAACCATTTAAAAGATTCACGGTTTTGATATTAAGAACACTAAAAGTGAAAAAGTTTACTGATGATACAAACAACACATGAAATCCCGTAAAATAATTGAAAAGGCGATTCAGTCGATTAGCCAGTAGAATTATCTCCCCATATAAAATAAAAGAAAATACATATTGTCTATAACACTTTGACCATTCCGAATAAAACTATATATTAAACTAGACCCAAGTTAATGAACTAGGTATAGTTCTGTTACATCAGTCATATCCAGTTTATCCACATTAAATTATGAAGTCGTGTTATTCAAATACGGCATAAATAATTCATCGACATTCCCGAATCAGGATACTCAACGTTTAAATAAATAAACGAGATCCTCATTTCGAACACAAACCAATATAGGCACATAGATTTACTTACTTAGCTATAACTTTGCGTAAACAAATCTGTAACAACTACAAAAATAGTTTATCATGTCGTTGTGATTTTAATTTAGCTTTGTATTTTATTTTGTACGCATAGAGTCGATGTTAAAGTGTCCAAACTTCTCAAAGAAGAGTATTCGTTATTATAAAGGAAGTTCTGTTAGAGTACACAAGTACCTACCAAGCTAGTTAGTTTAGTTGACGTCAGGTTAAGCCTTCGTATTTCTTTTAAGATTTTGTATTAATTTAAAACGTGCATAATCCAAATAAAACACAACAACATTTTACCGGAGTATGGACTTACACCCGTTTTAGTTTAGCTATTGTTTTAATTTTCTTTTATCGTTCAGTTTGCAATTTGTCAGTGTCCAATGTCCCAACCAAAATTTGTCCCAGACTTTAGATTAATAAGTTCTTGTAGATTGCATAAGCTTTTAATAAACTGATATCATAACGTGTTGTCTTAAAATTGTTATACACGTGTCCATTAATCAAATTGTATTGTAGCGCCTTTATTTAGATTGTAAAATTCAGCGATCAGAATACAAAGTAAACAGAAAGCAGGTATTGCCCCGGCAATTGGACTAACACGTGCTTATAGAGTACATAAGAATCTATGATGCTAAACTAGTCATATGCTGCCCTCTATATACTTACATTCGGGTGATATTTTGTCCAGTTTAGTGTCTGCATTAGCTTTTAAACGTACAGTGACAATTGTTAAGTTGCCAGAATCCCCAAACAAGAGTTTCCCTGATCTTTGATAATACGTGATTGTGTAGTAAAACGCTAACTAACACGCTGGTGTAGTCACATGCCGTCTAAACAGTTATCACCAGCTTTAAAACGGCAGTGAACATGTTTTAAAATTCTTTGTTTTCTTGTTTTAATAATCTAACATAACATATGAACATAAGTAAAACATATACGTTAAGCATAATTTACATGACCTCAATCAGAACACAGGATGCTTTGCTTCCAGAGGAAATTATAAATCACAAATCTGGTTGGACAGTAAAACTTATATTGACCCAACAACGTTGTACCAACGAAGTACGATCAGAAGTTCGAATACCTTACTTTGAACATCGAATTAGACAAAATTATGATGCATATGATATACGATTTATAGAAAACATGTTTTATTATAATATTGATATTATATACTAAAATTGACGATTCTGGACATAAAGTTACTTAAACGGCGGTATAAAGGGTCATTTTACAATGTTCTCTGTATATTTCTTCGATGCTTATCGAGTTATTTGAATGCATAATCAAACCCCTCCTTAAACCTTGATTTATAAGGGCATACAGTTTAAGATATTTCTTGTTAATTATTTCATTATATGTAATCAATAAATGTTTTTAATAACCAATTAGTGTGACGTTGAAATAAATATTGATGTCATGATGTCGAAAATATACGTCAGCTACTTTAAGACGAATATGACATTTAATTAATTTAGCACATCTACGTCGCAGGGACATGTGTGAAATAGATTTTTTCGAAATATGATAATCTAAGAAGCCAAAAATTAACAAACAATTAACACCAGACATAGCGTTCGTTAAGATCATATACATGTAATTTCTGACTGATCGCTTCACCTGCTGCGGGTTTTCAAGCTTTTTTAATTAATCACACACCAACCCACGTTTTCAACAATCACACATAACCTAAATAATAGAACTTCGTACAATTAGTGATGTTCACTTTGTTGATTAATTAATTTACTGACTATATTTATTAATCAGTCAGTCGAACAATGCAAACCACACTTTGGTAATACATTTATGTTAACATTAAATTTATGATTGTGTATTCCAATAAGTGGGGATTATGAATCGTCTTTTCTGTATATACTGTGTTTACAGAAACATAGGCACGCGCTATTGTCAAAGGAAAACTTTTCATTGTGTTTTAGAAATCGCCAGCTAAACTTGATTTACTGGTTTGATAGTCATATACCAGTAACCAAAATTTTAGCACAATTATACTAGTAAATATGAGCTCTATCAAATTAGGTTAATCTTTGTGATAATTAATTAAAAATATTGAAGAAATCAGCTTATATAATGATCGAATATTTATTTATGTTTTATAATTTACAAAAATAATAAGTCCAAAACAAAATATATGTGTGGTTACGGTTACCCGACCGAGCCTATTATTTTACTGCGACCCTTCAACGTTTTATTCAAAATGAAATCTAAACAAAAAAAAAGTTGTTTTTTTTAACAAAATCGAATCTATCTTGAGATGTCACCAAGATGGGTTTATTGGGGTGTCTTTTGCCGCGACTGAAGGTATGTTTTTCATGGTGGGTGGGGTAAAACAGTGATTTTTTTCACTGAAAAATGCATTGGAAAGGTGGTTGTTTTTGTATATGTACAGCTTTTGAGGTAAGTCTATTTACATATCGTAACATTTCTGCACAGGAGTGGCGGTGTTTTCATTAGGATAAATGAAACACCCAAGGCCAAAACTCTCGACAAATTCCATAAATTTAAACAGTACTTCTCTTGTCCCTGCTTCTATTGAAAATCCATCCATGCCAAGGCTAAAATAAACTAATCACAATTTTTTTCAAGAAATGCCTAGGCTAGGGGAACCTATGCTCAATTTTTGTGTGTAAAGTCTAGACTTAGTAGGGGGAACCTAAGCCCAAATTTTACATGAAATGCACAGAATTTTCCTGAAAAGCTTGAGGAAGCGATGCCCATTTTTTCAATTCAGAGTTTTTAATTGTATTGTGCATGTTTTTTGAAAATTTGTGTTTTTGTTTTATATCCTGTTTTTAAACCTGATAGTTTTAAATTCAGCATGTCGGATAGAGCTTGTTCTAGTTTGAATAAATGTGTACATGTATATACTTTTATTTCTTGCCAGAAGTACTGCTGAAGAGAGAGCTTGTTCTAGTTATATTTGTTTTTTTCTGTTGATGAGGGTATGACTATCAAACAGGTGTTAGCCTTAGTGATTAAGCCATGTTCTTCAAAGTGTTATCGTTTTATTTTCCACCAAAATTTACAGGTTTTTTTCTCTATATAAAAAAGTTTTCCGAAGTTTGTTTTTGATATGGATAAAAAGTCTGCATGGCTACAGCCAAGTTGAAGCCATGAATTGACCATTCATCCTTATCATCAGTTAAAATGGTTTTGTGCTAGATTGCCTATGTATGTATTGGAAAAAAGCCGTTCAACAAAATAAAATAAAATAAAAAAATAAAATGTTTTTCCTACCTACCTACCCTAATTTTTTTTGGCCCGTAACCTGAACCACAACATTTTTTTGTTTTGGCCTAATGAGAAGTATAAATAGACATAATTGACGCGCGGAGCATGTCGTCCGTGCTTACCCACTTGCCAGCCTGTGAAGTGCATTATTTAAACTGTGCCGCTTTGCTACATACAATAGTTTTTATTCCAATGAGTTCTATAAAATGCGCTCGCGCTGTATTATACGAGTGCCAGAACAACATTATCATGTACTATTCAATTAATAATATGCAACCTTATAATCAATATTATAATATTGGAAACAATTATAGTGTTGTAAATCGGTACATTTACACAAAATAAAAGCGCATATAATACCCAAATAGGCATGTATGCATGAATTCATCTAATAACTTTCCTAATAGCCATTTTTTTGCTCCATGTGTAAACAACGAGAAAAGGTTTTGGTACGTAATGGACATTTACGATACTTAATTAAAACAGACTTAGTCTGTTTGTATTGTTTTTACATATTGAAACGGATTTCACACTTAGAAGTTAGATATTCCTGTCTAGTCGAAAATAGTTAAGAATGAAACTAAAGCATGATTTATGCAACAATTTCTAAAAGTTTATAATAAATACATGTACGGACTGTGACATGACGTTGATGGTCTAGTGGGTTTTATCTCAAATATAGATTGTGTTGTGCTGACTTATTCAGATAGGTTACCTTTCCCTAAATTAAAGAATGTTATTGATGATGGCGTTCATTTTCGCCAGTGCATATTTCCTCCAAAGAAAGCAAAGTGAAAATAGTCTTAGACCTTTTCTACAAAACATGGTATAATAAAGTCAAACTCCCAAAATAGCATCATAACTAATGTGCTCGTCACGCGCTTAGATTATATATGACTATAAATCCGACTGGAATAATAATTGTATAGTAAAAATATTTGCGAGGTCTTACGTTAATTACAAATGATGCTGAAACACAAGCACTATACGTTATCAAGTTATAAACCGTTATATTGTATGAATGGTGTTATGCAAGTGAGGAATTAACACTTTACATGGCAATATCTGCTTTGTAGCTGTGCGTGTACCCTAGAATAATGTGTATGCAGGAAGAAACCCTTGTTTGGGGCGTTAAGTCACTGATGCGTACAATAAGTTAAAAATATATAAATGCTAAATTTGATTAATGGTAGAGTGGACATAACAAACTTTTTCGTAATAGTGATATCGTAATTTCGTAATAGTGAAATCAATATATTTATTCGAACACATTTGATTTATTTATTATCAATACCCCCTTAAAATTAGGAATAAGGAACCAGTTCCTTATTTCGTTTTTAAATCTAATAAGGAAAACATTATATAACTATAAAATTCACATGTAACACACTGTACCACCTAATTATAAACACCCTTATTCGTGTATTTCTATTTCAAAATAGTTCTTCTTCCATTTATTTATAGTAATACAACTGCTCGTTTTTCGGGGCCGAATATGGAAAAAGTATGTAGTTCCTACTTCAAACAGCATAAACAACTGGCATTTCCAACTTTAAAAAAATACAAAGACAAAACCGTTTCATATTATTTTTTGACATTATGTTACATGTTAGTATGCTATAAAATATATATACCAATACAGAAAAGGTATGAGCGAACCCACTTCAACTTTGCAGCATAAAAAAACTAATGAAGAAAAAAGAGGAAGAGACAGTTTCAACTTTAAATATTTAAAAAATATATATTACTTTAAAACAGTACAATGAAAATGAATGTAGTTTTGATGATTAAATAATCATTATTCATGTTGTATTAATAATCACGATCCTTGTTTCGTCACAGAAACAAGGAACAATATCATTATGTCATATTCAAGTCGAATAGTATATTAACATTTTATAATTCGACCATGAATCGTCCACGAATCAATCACGAAAAAAAATATAAACGTAAAAAAAATGTATGCAATTTCGCATGTATTTGAAAACACATTTGACATAATATTGCTTATTGTAATACATTGATAGGTATATGTTTAAAATGTTTGTTGTCGTTATAGAATACATACCTTTACCGTACCTTATTTATTCTAATAGTAAGTGCTAAATCTGTGAAATATGTTTTTCACGAAAAATCATTAATCTAAATCTTGTTGTTATTTGTTAGGGATATGCCTTGTGTGAAATGGTTACATCAGGTGTGTCAAACTCAACTGTGTGTTGATATGTGTGTTTTTTTATCAAAATCATTCATCCCGATCGTTTAAAGCATGTGGGCCGCAATCGTAAACCGTTGTAACTGTATACAATGTTTCAGACAAATGTACAAAACAATTTGAAACATTACTTCTTTCATTTTTTTTTTACAATAAAAAATGTATGAAAACAAGATCTTATCATCGTATTCAACATATGAACTGCCAGATGAACAAAAGGAAACCAGAAATTTGGAAACAAAACACAGCAAATCTGAAGAGCGGATGCACGTGTATAACATTAAGATTACGAATTATGTAAAGGGAAACCTCCTGAATATACAAGAAAAAAATGCATATATATGTATATGCTTTATTTATTTATATATATATATATTGAGTTATACATGTACATTTTCTGTTCAGTTGGTTAGGTTATATACCCCTTAATATCTACTTACCCTGATCTTATGGATTACTAGACTCGCCCATTTATCAATTTGTTGCACTCACTTCAAATGAATCAATAGGGGAAAATAATGATGATGCTGTTAATGATTATGATGATAATAATGACGAAGCTGATGATAATACAGATGATGATGATGCTATTGATGATGATTTTATAAGATGATTAGTCATAATTTTATGTGCACAAATCTGTATAACTACGAACAATATGTATTATGTCGTTGTGATATAAATTTAGCGTTCTTTAATTATACTTATTACGTAAGTTGCATAAGTTTCAGTCCCCAAACGTCTCAAAGAAGAGTGTTCCTTTACTTTAAACGAACAGGTTTTTTAAGAATATACAGTCAAGTAACTACCAATCTAGCAAGGTCAAAGGAGACAAAATTAAGCATTTGTATTTATTTTTGAGATAGTATTACAGATAAACGAGAGTGCCCAAATATTCCCAACAAGACATTTCAGCTGAGTATGGATTAACGCTCGTTTGCAGTTTAGCTATTGTTTTAACTTTTCTTTTAAAGTCTAGTACCCAGTTTTTCAGGGTCCAATAGTTGTCCCAGACTATAGACTCAAAAGTTCTTGTAGATGGCAACAGCATTTTATAAACAGATATATTAACATGCCGTCTTAATAAATCTTCTGTACATGTACATTAATCAATTTGAACTTTAGCGCTTGAATTTACATTGTAAAAAACAGCGACCGTGTAAAAGAATCCAAATGTAAAAAAACGTGTTTTCCCGAAATAAGAACTAACTAACTAGCATCAACTAACACGCGCTAAAAAGTACATATGCATCTGTCATGTTAGTATAGTAACTTGCCCTCTATATTCTTTACAAGCGGGTGCTTTGTCATCACTTTAGCGTTTGTATTAGCTTTTAAACGAACAATGACAATGGTTAAGACTTTCCAGAATCCCAAGCTACATGTTGTACCCGGATATTTGATACAACATGTTTTATAGTAAACAGCCATTTATCACGCTGAAGGTGTCCCATGTCCCAGTTACTATAAAACGGCAGTGGATATATTTTAAAATTATTATCTAACGTGCTTTATCAGAGGCGTACTCCACTTAGTCATTCAAGAAAACTGGTTGAGAATTGTTCCAACATTTCAATGGATGTTAAAAGACGTAAAAAGTATGGCATAGACAGCTCCGCCGAAAAATACAGACAGGTATGAGATACAAAACATTATAAGTAAAAGATATAAGAACTAACATAACAAGGAATATATGTTTCGAGTTAGTTACAAAGTAAGAAAAAAAAGCATTTCCTTTTTACTGAAAAAAGAAAAAAACAAAAGAAATAATTACGCAAAAAAGTGGCACAAAATGTTGGGAAATTACCATTTTCTTGGTTTTCTTGATTTTAATGATCTAAAATCACATCCGATCATAAGTAAAATATATACGTTATGCATACTGTGCATGACATTTGTTTTCGAAAACAGGATTCTTTGTTTACAGAGGTGACATTTTATTATAATACATCCCAAATCTGGTTGGACAGTAAACATTAAAATGACCCAACATTGTTGTACCAACACATTACTAGCAAACGCTCGAATATCTCACTTTGTACGAATTAGACCATAAAATTATTTATGCATTATACGATACAAAGAAAAAACAACTTGGTGTATTCTAATAGTGATATTGTATTCTTAAAGTGAAGATTCTGGACAAAATGTTACTTAAAGGACTGTATAACAGGGCATTGTATAATGTGTTTTGTAGATTTTTCCCAAGCGCATGGTGTTATTTGAATTTTTAATCAAAACCATATTTATGCATTGGTATATAAGAACATAAGAACAGTTTAATATTTAATTCTCATATTCAACATACACAATTAAAGTCTTGAAAAACCCTTGTGTGATATCGCAAATATACGACATCTACTCAACGAGGAATATACCGTTTCTTTAAATGGTTGGGCAGACCTTCGTCTATGTATATATATATATATATATATATATATATATATATATATATATATATATATATATATATATATATATATATATATATATATATATATATATAGGCCAATACACAGGGATAACTGTTGTCTGAAACATGTTCGACAAGAAAAATATATGATAAAGTTAAATGAACACACGTGTATCATTACTTATGTGCACTAGCATGATATTTGACCATAACTCCGCCTGTTGTAAAGTAATATACCGTATAAACACGTTAATTACACAGGGCATTGAAACATGTTATTTACCGCCATATCATATGAATTGTGATGTGCAAGTGAAGGAGTTAGACGGCACGTGACAGTATACGCACGTTAGCTGTGAATGTACTTTCAAAGTTATTGTTCTAAAATAGTTCTGCTTCATTGTAATATTCGTGACCGAATAAGTTAAAGTAATTAGTTTCTCATTTAACCCGAGTAAGAAACTTGCATTTCCAACTTTTGAAATAATTCATAGAAGAAACTTTACCATATTACCTCGGACATCCTTTTGCATGTTAAAATGATATGAATATATATTCCATAACATGTTTTCCTATACTTTTATTCTGTTTTGTTTTGCAACAGAGGAAAGAGCAATTACCTTTTTTGCCGTATTTTTGATTAAAGCCCTATGTTAAACTGAATGTTCTAATTTAAATAATGTTGAATGTGTATACAAGTATACCCGATAGCATAGCTATGAAAGTCAATAATCTTATAATTTTTCTAACGTTTCTATTTTGAATTAAAATGTATTATTATTAGTATTACTATATTTATTATTTAAATATAAATTATAACTTCATGTACATTTGTATGGCTAGTTTAATTAATAAACAGTTTTAGTTAATGTTAAGCATGCAGGTCCCATGTTCAGTCTCGAAAAAGGAACTGGATTACTAGTAAACTGAACGAAGTTGAAATATGTAGGGGTAATAATTATAACATCATAGCAATATCTACACTTATTTTCTCAGTTTGGTTCCTGTCAAGTTATTATTTAAGTTTGAAAATGACAGTCCTTAATTTGGCTTAAATATCATGTTTGTCTTAGTTATGGAATGCAGTTTGAATAATCTACCATACTTATTGATGTGACAAAAGCCAGTTCTGTTCTCGACTTGAATAAGGAAAGAGGACTGGTTTTATTATCAATTAGTAAACCTTTGTAAACACTAGTTCGCATAAATATTGTCCCATCACAGGACTACATGTAAAATAATTGTCAAAGTTACATGGTTCAGACTGATGTATACGATGTTTCATTAAGTAAGTTAGAAACTACTAGCCCCTCATTTAGTTTTAATAAAAATTGAGGAGCCTGTTTCTTAGTTATTGTTTACTATTGACAACGGAAATCGAATATAAGTTAATACAACTATGTAGCGATATGTTGTTTGAAATATTTGAATGTCATACCTACATATAAAATTAGTTTCAATGTTAAGGGCTGCGGTTAGAAGAATGGCCAATTAGTATTACGGTTGAAAACAGCAAGTTCTTTATTTACTTATAATAAGCGATACAAAACTGGCTAATTGCTTGTATTTCAGTCGTAAAAAGGAATTTGTGTTATTAATAAACACAACTATGTAGAATCTGTTAGAATAATATTTGTATATTAAAGAGCTTTTCACAAAATAGACTGCTGTTGTCGAGTACATTGAAACGCTGCTATAAAGGCAAATTATAACATGACAGTAGATTGTAAACGAGGAAATCGTGGACAATGGAAACAATGATATACATGTAGTATAAATATTATTAACATGAAGCTCTTCCCTACTTGTTTATCATTCCAATACAAGGTTAAACTGCAATTTTGAAATAAAAAATGCTTCTTGCGTGAAGATTCTTCTGAAAAGCAGGTATCTAATAATGTTTTTATAATCTTCTTTTTTAAACAGTAATTTTGGGGAACTTAAGAATGGTTAAATGTTTAAACATTTTTTTACATTGGTTTTCAACGCAGTGTCGGTGGAAATTTTTGCAAAACAATTCGCTGGTATTTTATATCGATAATGAACTTGATGTATTGTATTAATGTGTGAAACATTTGCGGCATTACATATGAAGGTAAGGTTTGCCTAAAGATATTTTGTTTGTTTTGTTGCTTTTGCTCGTTTTCCGATGATTGCTGTTAATGATTCACGCTAAGATGGTAATATTGAGGGCGATCGAACATAGAATAGACTGAAAGAGAATTTTCAACCGTGTTTGTTGAGAACATTATGCCAAATACCTAATGGTTAATGTTCTTCAGACCAAAATTTAACTATTTGTATAAAAGTTTTGTTGACAAGAATTTACGTATTATAACGTTTTATGGCATTTGTTCACGTTTCTTTTATATTTCGGACCTATAAAGCATCTTAGACTTTCAGCCTAGGTCGTGAAGCTTTCGCATATGCATATCTACGTAAAAATTCTTACATTTAAAGGGACATTTTCACAAATGTGTGCATGCATTGAAGTTTGCATTAAATGTAAACACTGGATCTAAAAAAGCTCATTTAAACAAGAACAACAAGAATACACTTAAACAAAGTACCCTCAACTGTGCGCGAACAACTGACCCATGGAGTAAAAGTCTATCGCTTAGACCACTCGGCCATCCGTGCGCATACAATGAGTGATGTATCTTATACTTTATATAGGCAATCCTCGTAGTATCACAAAATATAACGACAACAACAGAACTCTCCACATTATTTAATCGTTTCGCGATGCAAAGCTTTATAATTTTCTTATCACCAACTGTTTTTCAGAGGAAAAATCCAATTTATTTCTTTGATTATAAAAATACAGACTGATTTTATACGATAACTTGTTTCCTTAGGAAACACACATATTATTATTCAATTTTGTACTCACAAAGGATAACTGTGGAAATATGAAATTTATATAGTTATTACAAATTTAATAAAATAGAACTATTGAGCAATAATATGTAAACAGCTAAATCAAGTTAATCGTGGCAGATATGCAATAAAATATATTTACAAAATTCACATACAATTTTTTTCCCATGTACAAATTTACTTATATCAATATCTTTTAAAAGTTAATTGGCACAAGTACATCAATAGTTCAATACTGCTTACAATTTATAAATATAAATAAAAAGCCTACTTTAAACAATTAAACATCTATCAAAATATCGTCCATGCATAAAGTGGGAAATATCCCAAAGAACAATAATGCAATCACAATGAAAAATGAAATTCCCATGAGAAATAGGGAAAAAGCCAATTTAAAGGCTAAATGTTGCACACAATGTCCATAATGAACAAGGGCTGTTTGTAAAACATGCATGCCCCCCTATATGGGCTATAAGTTGTAGTAGCAGCCATTGAGTGAATACGTTTTTTGTCACTGTGAACAATGGTGGTGTTGGTGGCGATGGTGGTGGTGGTGGTGGTGATGGTGGTGGTGGTGGTGGTGGTGGTGTTGGTGGTGGTGGTGGTTTTTGTTTTGGTGGTGGTGGTGGTGGTGGTGGTGGTGGTGGTGGTGGTGGTGGTGGTGGTGGTGGTGGTGGTGGTGGTGGTGGTGGTGGTGGTGGTTGATACAATGCATTACAAAAATGCAGTTAGCCTTACATTTGGTAAAATTTAAATATATTACATACAAGGGAGGCAACTGCTGTAACAAAAAGAACATGCATAAACGGTAGTTGTTTCCCTTGTTTGAACCATGCCAAATCCTTAAAATGCTTATTTCCAGTAACTGTGACCTTCACCTGTGACCTTGACCTTTGACCTAGTGACCTCAAAATCAATAGGGATCATCTGCGAGTCATGATCAATGTACCTATGAAGTTTCATGATCCTAGGCCCAAGCGTTCTTGAGATATCATCTGACAACCACCTGTTGGACAGACCGACCGACAGACCGACCGAACGACAGACCGACCGACCGACAGAACGACATGAGCAAAGCAATATTCCCCCTCTTCTTCGAAGGGGGGCATAAAAATTCAGTAATATTTAGGCGAAGATAATCAGTTATTTATCACAAACTGCATACATCAAATACTTTTTGTACATGCGGTTTCGATAAGGTTTTATGGGGCCTTTTTAAAGAAATAGAATTGTATTCAATTTAAGAAACGTGTTGGTTGTCGAATCAAATTCTGTAAAATAACACCTAAAATTGCATAAAATACTATAATTTTTATTTTGTATTTGAGAACAATCTACAGTGACGCATCAGACTGGAGCTAATTGAAAAAATATGGAATTACAATTTAACATATATGTACTACATTTGAATTCTGAACAACTTACAGACTACGTAGGTTCGGCAGTTCTTTAAAAGCATCCTCGTGAAGGGATGTAAGCTGGTTTCCAGCTAAAAACCTAAAACAAAAACGATGTCAACTGAATTAAACAATATATAATGCTACGAAACAAATAATCATACATTTAAAATTATTTAAGAAATGGTTAAAGTGCATCTGCTTTTGCCTATAAGAAGGGGAGACTTTATTCAAACTACATGTACCAACAACATGAACATTGCATAGTTTCATTAATAAACAGCACTCCTCTGAGAAAGCGAAGAACACCTCGCAGTCAAAATTTTCTACGTTAAATCTATACAACCACGTAAAAGACACATTTTAATATAAGTTCGCCCTATATGTAGCTCCGGATATATTTTTATCGTCGATCTAAGAAGTGCATCAATGAAACATATTTCCCTTAGTAAGTCAGGCCATATTATCAGACACCGTATATGTAATACCGTTAACTTATTACCAAGATATTATTTCTGGTCATAAAAACAAACAAAGGAACCAGGCGTCATTCGAGACAAACGATAATGCCTTTTGCAAAAATGTATTTCTTTTAACGCACTCATTATATTTTACCGTCTGGCATTTCGCGACACAGTGTGTGTGATGACTTCATATTGTTATACCGTGTATATCTCTAGTCAATCAATACATATGTAATTGAATTTCATTTCAAACATTTTTTAACAAAGAAAATAATGCCATGGTAGCTTGAAATAGTGTCATTGCATTTAGAGATATTTATATTCAGAAGTAAGAAATGCATTCACAAGACAATGAACAAGCAGTCGTCATATGGTATAATGTGTCAGTGAACCAACCCGTTGTCATGATAAATTCCTCATAATTCCCAAATCAAGATGATCAACAGTTAAGTGGATCCATGATGGGCTGTTTATAACTTCAGTTCTTAATATCAATAACCAGATCCTCATTCCTAACCCAAATCAAACTAGCAACAGAGATTGTCTTACATTGTTATAATATTATGTGTTCATATCTGTAACAACTACGCAACTTATTTCACATGTCGTTGCGATACTAATTTAGCGTTATTGTATTATATTTTGTACGCATAGTGCCCATGTTTCAGTGTCTAGGAGTCTTAAGGAAGAATGTTCCTTTACCATAAATGAACAACATTTTTTACAAAACAGAAGTACCTACCAAACTAGTAAGGTTATGTGACATCAGGCTTAGCTGAGATTTTATTTTCAGAGTTGTTGTTGACTTAAAACTTGGCGTGCCAAAATATTCCAAACAATACATTTTACCAGAGTATGAACTATTACCCGTTTGTAGTTAAGCTATTGCTTTATTTATTTTTTTAACGTACATTACCCAGTTTTGCAGTGCCCTTACCAAGGGTTGTCCCACACCATAGATACATTATTATGTGTAGATGACATAAGCATTTTACAAACTGACATAAAAACGTGTCGTCTGAATAAATCACCTGCGCGTGTCATTTAATCAAATTTAATTGCAGCGCATTTATGAACTTGGTAAAATACAGCGACCATGTTAAAGAATCCAAATATCAAAAGCAAGTGATTTCCCAAAATATGAACTTACCAACTAGCACACAATAACTAACACCTGCGTAAAGAGTACTCAAGCATATATCATGCTATTATAGTAACTTGCTCTCTATATTCGTTACGAGCGGGTGATTTTTCATCAAATTTAGTGCTTGTATTAGCTTTTAAACGTACAGTGACACTATTATAGTTTCCAGAAGCCAAAACATTTTTTCCCAGATCTTTGATAGTACGTGCTAAATAGTAAAAAGCCAGCTAACAAGCTGAAGGTGTCACATCTCGTAAAAGTTCGTCATCTTTCTTTTAAACGGCAGTGAATATATTTAACAATCCTTAACATGGTTTATCAAAGGTGTACTCCACTTAGTCATTCTTGAAAACTGGTTGGGAATTTTATCAACATTTCATTGGGTATTAACAGACGTCACAAGAATAGGTTAAACAGCTACGCCGAAAAATGTAGACAGCAATTAGATACTTGGCATTATAAGTAAAGAAATGTAAGAACCAACATGACAAGAAATACATGTTTCGAGTTAGTTACAACGTAAGCAAAACGTGTTTCCCATAAACTGAAAAAAATACAAAACCAAAATAAATAATTACGCAACAAAGTGGCACAAATTGTTGCGAAATTACAGGTGACATTTTATAATTATAAATTACATATTTTGTTGACAGTACATCTTTAAATGACCCAACATTGCTAAAAATGTCTAACAGACGCAGGAATACCTTTCTTGCGTACGAATAAGACAAGAAGATGATGTATGAATTATACGATAAATAGAAAAAACATGTTGTATTATAATAGTGTTATTTTATACCTACACTGACATGTCTTGACAAAACGTTACTTAAAGGGCTGTATAAAAGGTCTTTGTATAATGTGTTCTGTAGATTTCTTGCATACTCATCGTGTTATTTGAATTTGTAATCAAAACCCCAATTTATACATTGATATACAAGAACATTCAAACATTGTGCTGTTACATTCTCATACATGTATTCAATGTAAACAATCGATATCTTGAAAAAGCCTTGTGTGTTAATAATGAAAATGCAACACTGCTCCAGCAGCTGGAGTTTCACTTGTTTATATTTAGAGATGTTGAAATAAATGTTGATGTCATGATGTCGAAACAATACGACATCTACTAAAAGATGAATATACCGTTTCTTTGAATGGTTTAGCAGATCTACGTCACTGACATATATGTGAAAAGATTATCGAAATATGTTTATCAAAGAACGCAAACTTTATCAAACAAATGAAAGCCAGAAAAAGCGTGTGTTCAGTTCATAAACATGACGATTGATTGCTTCAACTACTGCGTGTAATCTAGATTTTTCACTGGATCACGATCACACACCACCACTTGTTTTCAACAATTACACATAGTCTAAACATAATTAAGTTCATTTATTGTCGTTTACTTAGATTATTTATAAATGAACAGGTACTTTTATAAATATACCTTCACCACTCGTACAATTTAATCCACACTTTAACTTTGAATTAATGACAGTAGTAAATTTATTATCGTGTATTCCAAGTTAAGGGATTATGATTTGTCTCAACTGTACGAGGTTAAAAATGAGTTCGAGTTAGTACTATTTTTCCCGTTGCATATTTCCTCTCAAGAAACCCTAGTCACAGAAAGTCTTGGACCGCTTCATCGAATACGAATTATTTGTCATTGGGTAGTATTAGTTGTGCATCTTTTGATATCGAAGAGGACAAGATAATCATTTGAAACGTGAATGTTTGAAACGTATATAAGCTCAAAGGGCGAATTCAAACGGAACTTGAGTGTATTATTAGTAGATGGTCTGATACTATAATGATATATATTGCCAAAACGCAAGGACAAAAGTTGTCTAAAACCTTGTTTACAAGAAAAATATACGATAATGTTAAATGAACACACTAACATGATATTTGATTATGCATCCGCCTAGTATAAAGAAAAGTACTGTAAATTATGTGTGAGTTCACACGTGAATTACACAGAGCATGGTAACATGAGCAGTGAGCAAGTTATTTACCGCAATATCGAATGTATGGTGATGTGCAACTGAATAATTTTAACGTAACGTGACAGTATCCGCATGTAAGCTGTGTGCATATTCCAAATTGAGCTATGATGTGAGCAATGGCAATAGCATTGCATATATATAGTAAATTCCTTACATTTCGCGTAGTGCTTTCACTGGACATTTTAATAAACCCGACATTGACGATAAAAATAAAAAGACAAAAACGGTAAGGAATAAGTCGAAGATTGATACACCGATAGAATAACAAGAGTTCCGCGGTCGGAGACAAATGCCCCCCAAACAGGGCTTTGAACTAGTGACCCCGATTTCAATCTACTGTCCAAGGCAAATGCACATGTGAAGTATCAAGCCAATCGTATAATTCGTTGACGAGTCATTGATCGGAAACAATTTTCACACTTATTGTGACAGTGACGTTGACCTTGGACCTAGTGACCCCAATTTAAATAGTGGTAAGCTACTATCGAAACCAAATGCACATGGGAAGTATCAAGCCAATCGGTTGATTCATTGATGACTTATTGATCAGAAACGATTTTCCCACTTGTTCTGACTGTGACCATGACATTTGACATAGTGATCCCAATTTCGATAGGGGTCATCTACTGTTCAAGGCCAATGCATATGTGAAGTATCAAGACAATCGGTCGCTTTGTTGACGAGTTATTGATCGGAAACGATTTTCACACTTATTGTGACAGTGTCCTTGACATTTGATCTACTGACCCCATATCCTATAGGGGTCATCTACTGTTCATCCGTTGATGAGTTATTAATCAGAAACGATGTTCACACTTATTGTGACAGTGACCTTGACATTTGACCTACTGACTCCAATTTCAATAGGGGTCATCTTCTGTCCAAGGCCAATACACATATGAAGTATCAAGCAAATCGGTCAATTCGTTTCCGAGTTATCGATCGGAGCGAACTGGTCTCCCGACAGTCCGACCAAAAGAACGACAGACCGACCGACACCCAGCAAAACAATATACCCTCTCTTCTTCGAAGGGGGCATACAAAGAGATACACATATACCGAATACTCAAAAACAGACATGTGCAAGTATGTAAGGACTAATTATGTGCAATTAGACTTTTAACCGGGTAACTCTTTGAATTGACCATTCTAAGGCGCTGATGGTTTCAAGAATTACTATTTAAATAATGTTTCTGGATTTTTATTATTACATTCGAATCATTCCAACGAACGTTGATCCTCATGAAGCCATCACTTAGAACGTCATTGGACATCTATGAGATTTAACGTGGACTAATGAAGCGTGTGATACGGCATGCTGTGTGATGTCATATTTAGTTGAAATAAATCAGTAAAAACTCAACTGTGCAATACAATTATGAAATTCCACGAGTATATGTTCCTATTATCGCAGCAGTTTGCATAAGGCATTTACCATGCATTGATATGTCCATCTTAAATATGTATTTTGTTTTTGTTTTTGACGTTGTAACATTTCTTCACATTTCGTCAAGAAAGTTGCGTAAAGGAGAGGTTCTTGTTAACCCGTTTTTTTCTTTGACAGAAATTGCTGTCAAAATATAGCATATTTTTTATAATTTTGTATTTGATAAATAATCATTTAACTTTATTATTAATATTGGAAACTATTGCTCAACTTCCGAATTTCAAATATATACTCTTCACACTTGTTCCATTTTATGCCCCCGTCTCATAGGCCTGACGTTTTGTCTGCGCTTCTACCGTGTCTAAGGAAACGCAAGGAGCGACTAGGAGACTGTGAGGTTGTCGTGAGAACGCATGGAACGACTCGCAAGGACAGCCTTGGAGAATGTGAGGTCGTCGTGATAACGCATGAAAGGACTGGCAAGGACACCTGTGGAGACTGTGAGGTGGTCGTGAGAACGCATGAACGGACTCGCAAGGACAGTCTTGGATACTGTGAGGTCGTCCTGATAACGCATGAACGAACTATCAAGGTCCGCATAGAAAACTGTAATGCTGTCGTGAGAACGCATGAAAGGAATCGCAAGGACGGCCGTGGATACTGTCAGGTCGTCGTGAGAACGCTTGAAAGGACTCGAAAAGAGAGCCTTGGGGACTTGGACACACAAGGACACCCGTGAAGACCGCGAGGTCGTCTTGAGAACGCATGAAAGGACGCGCAAGGAGAGCCTAGGAGACTGTTAGGTCTTCGTTATAACGCATGAAAGGACTCGCAATGATTGCCTATGTGACTGTGAGGTCGTCGTGATAACGCGTTAAAGGACTAACAGAAGAGCCTATGCGACTGTGAGGTCGTCGTGATAACGCATGAAAAGACTCACAATGGCAGCCTAATGTGCGGTCGTCGTGAGAAAACATGAAAGAACTCGCAAGAACAGCCTTTGATACTGTGAGGTCGTCGTGATAACGCATTAAAGGACTCGCAAGGGTAGCCTTGGGAATGTGGAGTCGTCATGAGAACGCATTTAAGGACTCGCAAGGAGAGCATTGTGGGCTGTGAGGTCGTCGAGATAACGCATGAAAGGACTAGCAAGGACAGCCTTGAAGACTTTGAGCTTGTCATGAGAACGCATGAAAGGATTCGCAAGGAGAGCCTTGGAGACTGTGAGATAGTCGTGAGAACGCATGAACGGACTCGCAAGGAGAGCCTATTAGACTGTCAGGTCGTCGAGAGAACGGACTCACAAGGGGAGTCTTGAATGAAAAGCCTACTTAAAACAATCAAATATCTATCGAAATGTCTTCCGTGCATAAAGAAGGAAATATCTCGTAGAACATTAATGCAAGCAGAATGAAAAATAAAAATCTCATGAGAAAATGGAAACATCCAATGGGAAGGCTTATTTTGCACACACTTTCCATAATAAAAACACAGTTTTTTTAGCAAAGATAATCAGTTATTAATCACAAACAGCATATGTGGCGGGCAATTAGATTTTGACTCATTTGACGCTGACGTCGTTTTGGAGAAAAATGACTTTAACTTGTCGTTATCGTTTCGCGTAATTTGTCAACCCACTTCTTGCAAAAAAACACTAGTTTTATTTTGAAGAATAACCTAAAGCAAAGGTAATCAAGTTAGTGCAACACTCATTTTCAGTATTTTGTTTTTGTTTCTATATAGTTTCAATTAACCTTAGCATATTAAACATTGATACAGTAGGGCACAGTTCGACATTGTTAATTTTCGGATTAACGTCTTGCTTTTTTAAAGGTGAGATTTTCTTACTTTTTGAGTTGTTTTTCTTCAACACATTGCAAATTTGTTTGTGAAATGAAGCTTGTTCATCAATGATGGTGTGTATATGAGCACTTAATGCCTTGTGGATGTCACAAACGAAATTTTAAACGATATTTCGTTGTCAAGTTTGTGTAATTTACCCGAAAGTTGTCAAAATTTACAACACTTCTAAATTTAACATATGTTGTTGCACTTTCCTATAATAACAGTAATAACACTTCGTTGAAAAGTTTAGTGCATATATTCCCCTTATAGTATTCTTCTATCACGTTATGTTCTTTAAGATAATTGTTTTAACAGTTGATCCGTTGACAGCAGACAAACTTTGAACTGAATAGGGTTGTCTGTTATGTATATCATTTGCAAAACTTTGTGCAATCGCACAATAGCATGCTAGCTGTTACAATTTCATTCGTTGTGATTACACAATTAATTTGTTAGCAATATTATTAGTTCTATTTTATGATGTTTATTAGTTTAGTTTTTTATGTTTCTCTTCTCGTCAGATTCTCTAGTTGAGGATGTCCATATAAATGGTTGTGTTCATGGCCAAGTCGAAAATATTTATATTCTTGTCTTAAGCTGCAACTCTTAGGTCATGTAGTTCAGCCAAAAATACAGATTGGGCGGATTACAAAGTGCGAACACCAAAAGATGTGCTAATTATTATCAGGTATGATATGACCATGTAAATAATTTTAAATTGGCACCGAAATGAGTGTCATTGTACAGTTTTCACCTAATAACCTATAAGTGCCAGCACATATTCTATTAAGGAGGATTGCTGGATTGTAAGTAAAAGAAGTCTTACAAACTGCATTGTTTACCTTATCTCTGTTAAGCTTTAAAAAGGTTTTTTCCTGTAATTAAAAAAAGTTGATTTTCTGCAAAGGATGTTTTGTTAAAAACACAGAATTGTTTATTAAAAGAACAATGTGTTATGTTACACGATGGACAACAGTTTACGTTTTTTTGATAAAGGAGACATGCCATGGAAGAGATTAGCCTGTGACCAGCAAAGCTCATTCTTGTCTTCAACACTATGGTGACAACAATCAATACATGTATGATAAAGTTATTAATAAGCAGTATACTTTATATTAATGTTTTAATTTAGAACATTGACTATCCTCTGTTATCTGTGCATGTCTGTATGGTTCAGAGTGAATAGTGTACGAAACAAGAATATTTTTGTCTTGGTGATATCAATTGATTAAATAATTTGGTGTGTTATTTTCACAAAGATTAAGTTTTAAAAGAAAAATAACGATGAAGAAAAATATTGCATGTAATATTGATTGTAATTTCAATACAGTGTGGACAAGAATGTGGTCTCCCTTGTGTGATGTATTATTGATGTGTTCGTAGAAGGTTGCTTATAATTAATCAGTCATTTATTTATTTTATATCATTGCAGATAACCGAAAATGCATTTTGCCAATCATGGTGCAACCTGAGCGTACCAAGTTTAATCCTACTTCTTATGAACAGTTTATTTATTGATCTTTGAGCCAGGTTATCTAGTGGCTAACCCCACAACAAATGGTATTATGGTAATACCATTGCCTGTCAATACAGCGTAAGTCCGTTAACCTAAGGCCTCTTGAACAGTATAACTTGAGTCGTATTGGGTGGTATTTAAGTATTTAAATATTTCATAAAGACGCAGTTGTCTTTCCATACATTCTAATCACACATTTATGACTCCGTGCGTTTCCTAAATGAAAAATCTAACCACAATACTTGGCAACATAAAATTTAAGTCAGACTTAGTTATTAGAGAGCCGGCTAATGTCTGATCTGAATGTGACAACTTGAATCTCAAAGGGATAAGATAGGGATCACCACAGCAGGTTGCAAATACACAGTGTAGACTTCCGCTGTTTTATTGTGGTAACATGTTTGTTTAGAAAGCAGAGGCAATATAATATGGAATCCGATTCTGAAATCAAAATCGTATTAAGAGCCTGAAAACAGAGCCGTTGACTTTTTAATTGAATAGTATAGATGACATCGAAGTCAAAGAAGTTATTTTCTAGAAGAAAAAACCCCACATCGAGTTAACTGAGGCCGACAAATTCAATTAAGTAAATAATAAAACAAGTAATTTGCATCACATGCAGGAAGTTAATATGTTAGTTAAAAGTCAACAGATAAGTTCAGACTAAAATCGTATTTTATAAAGGGTTATAATATAATTGGGTCTCTGTCCCATTAGAGATTATTTCGCATGTCATAGAAACCAAATTTGCGCATAAATTATTAAGTTATTTCATAACGTGCCTTGAAATAGTGTCTCGTCTTTGAGAATTTAAACTTGTATTATACTGTGAAAAGCACCCATGGTACTTCACCGATGATATTCCCCTGAATACATTTACATAAGAACAAGTTTTGAATGTACACAAATGCACATAGACAAACATTACGGCTTATAAATGTATCAATTTATTATTTATTAAGCATCTTAATTAATGATCAGGATGGTTTAAGCACTTTTCTATCAAAAATATATTTTACTTATTTACAGTATTTCAATTTAGAACGATTTTTTTATTATTATATTTTATTTTGTAGTTGTTTTTTTACACGCATATATTTAAAAAGAAAATAAATACATTTAATCCATTAAAAAAGGTTAAAAGTTCAACACAAAATAAAAATAAATAAATAAATAAATATATAAATAAATAAGTAAATATATATAAAAAAATAAATAAATAAATGAATGAATAAATAAATAAATAAATAAATAAATAAATAAATAAATAAATAATAAATGAATTAATAATTTACTGAAATAATTAATGGATGGATAGATGGATGGATGAATGGAAGAACGAACGAACGAACCCATGAATGAACAAACGAACTAATGAACAAATGCACGGACACACAAACGAAAGAAAAAACGGACAGATGGCTGGATTGATGAATGAATGAACAAATAAAATCATACAGGCATAAAAAAAACAATAAAACATAAATACACAAATGAATGAATAAATGAAAGAAAGAACAACCGAACGAACAAACCCAAAACGAACGACCAAACAAACGAACAAACAAATCAACGAACGAAAAAAACAATAAACAAACGCACGAACGCTCAAACGCAAAAACGCACGAATGTACAAAAGAACGAATAAACGGAAGGATGAACGAATGAATGAATGAATGAATAAATACATAAATAGATAAATAAACAAATAAATAAATAAATAAATACTTGAATGAATGAATGAATGAATAAAACTCTGTTCCGTTCACACGTCTAGTTTGTTATTATTGTTGCTATTGCATACTTAAATATAATCAGCAAATCCCTAGTGTTTCAAAAGTATGAATCTATTGTACATTTCACTGGTATGTCTGATAAACCACGCGGTAACAAGATTCGCTTTAGCATGTTTTATATTGAATCTTAACATGTTCTAAATTCCTTGAATAAAATAAATATTTATATTTGATATTGCACTTGTTTATTGAGTTCAAGACGTACAAAGACGTATTTCTTTCATTATTTGTATTTAATAATCGAGAAGATCGAGAAACCGTAGCCCAATCCGTTGTATTTATAAATGATCTGTTTATTTATAGATCTTTTAGCCAGGTTATCAAGAGGCTAACACCACACCAAATAGTATGATGGTAATACCATGGACTGTCCATACAGCATAACTCCGTTAACCTAAGGCCTCTTGAAAAGTATAACTCGAGTCGTATCGGATGTAAATACCATTTAGGTCAATCGTTAAGAACAGGCTAAGTACATATACTTAGTGTCCTAATTCAATGCAATACAATTTATGCTCACTTAGATAGTATAGACTGTTAATAAAATTAAATCACACATATGTATAGACTGTCTCAACATATTGCAGTTCTTAACTTCTTGTATACATGTCTTGCTGTTTGTTATAGCTTAGTGGTTAGATACTACATGCTTCTCTTTGTTGATGTAACAGTTGTTCTTTTGCATAGCATCGCGATATTTTTCATCTATGCCGCATTGTATCCCTGGTGTTTACCCAAAAGTCAAAATTTATTACAAAGGCCATTTTAAATGGTTTCTAAAATGTGTTTTCCATTGTTGAGTAAATTGATTTATTTAGCAAAACAATTACAGTAATATTTCACTCTTTGCTTAACATATCGGAGCACTTATTTTAAATACCACACTAAATGAAATAAAGCGTTTAATATTTTTAATATTATTCAAGCTTACATTGATAGTATGTTGTATATATACTTGTCAAACAGAAGTCGACACATCAATAGATCAATATTATTGTATTGTTTAAATCCTGATGTATACAAAACGTTAATTGCTTTTGTAGATAAATGTACTGCTTTCATGTTTTTCTCTAAAATGAAAGTAATCAAAAGATGAGCAATTAATGCATTTAATGCAATAATGCTTACAATAAAATGTAATTGGATTGCTTTTATTTCTCTGTTACGAAAGAAATGTAAAATTGTATATACAAATTAGGTAATAATGCTTAAGTATACTAGATTACTTAAACTTAATTGAATTGCTATTAGTTTTTCTGTTATGAAAATTGTGTAAAATTGTAAATACTTATTAGGCAATAATGCTTAAGCAAAATATATTATTAAACTTAACTAAAGAATACACATATAAACGTTTCAAAATTATAATGAATATACACAAATTTCTAAAATAAATTTTGAAAGCGGACGATACCAAATACTAATGTCTTATATTTATGGCAATTTATCTTGCACTGTTTCTACACTATAAATGTTTTATTCTATATTTTTTTGCCATTGTTTATATTTTTTTCTGTTTACGTATGTTTGTCATGCTGTGTGCTAAGCTTATGAAGGTTTAACGAACTTAAGCACATGTTTATTGCTACATCGTTGGTGTTCACAGTTTTCTTGTACTAGTGGTTTTATTGTGTAGTATTAACAATTATGAATAATTTAAACACTATCTCATATAATTGCAGAGGATTACATGACCACCAGAAAAGATCTGATGTTTTCAATTTTTTGAAAGAAACGAATGCACATTTATTTTGTTTACAAGATTTGCACTTCACATCAGACTTGGAGAAACATTTATATTCAATGTGGAATGCAGAAGCCTTTTTCAGTTTTTCGAAATCTAACTCGCGAGGGGTTGGGATTCTATTTTCAAAAGGATTAGATGTGAAGGTCAACCAAATTTTTTCAGATGAGAATGGTAACTATATTATCTTAAACCTTTATTTACATGGGAAACAGTTTACTCTTATTAATGTGTATGGACCAAATAATGATAGCCCCGCTTTCTATCAAAACATATTTTCTCTTATTGAAAATATTGGGAACTGATCATTTATATGGTGTGGTGATTTTAATTTAGTGTTCAATATAATTCTTGATTATTGTAATTACAAATCAAATAATAATACTGTCAAAGCAAGAAACACGTTAATAAACTTTATCACTGATAAAAGTACATGATCCGTTTAGAGAAATACATGGGGAACGCAAGCATATGTGTTGGTTACACATGATTTCTTACCCCATATCAGAGATTGCAAAATTGGAATTAGTTATCGTTCTGACCATTTAGTTATCAATTTAGCTTTGGACTTTGAAAATATTCCACATGGTAAAGGGCTTTGGAAATTTAATAACTCTCTTCTTTTAGACAAAGACTATCTTATTTACATAAATGATAAAATAGAACAAATTAAAATACATTATGCTTTACCAGTGTATAATTTCGAAAATATTTCATCAGTCTGTAATGCTAATATAGAATTTCAAATTAACGATCAGTTTTTCTTAGAAACACTTTTTGATGGAAATTAGAGGCTCTACAATTTCATATTCATCTCATAAAAAGAAATGCCAAATTGATAGAGAACAGGAGTTAATTAAACAAATTGAAGTTATCGAGAATAATTTGAATCCGGATAATGAAATGTTATTGATAAATCTCCAAAATGAACTACAATTTATAAGAGAAGAAAAAACTGAAGGAAATGTAATTCGTTTAAGAGCTGATTGGATAGAAAATGGAGAAAAAAACATTTTTTTTTGCAATTTAGAAAAGTACAATTATTCTAACAAAACAATACCATTCTTAGAAACGCCTTATGGTAATATTATATATAAACAATCAAAATTTTTAAAAGAAGCAGAATTATTTGATAAGAACTTATACAGTGATGCAGCAGAAATAAAAGATATTGACATTGAAAGCATTTAAGAGAATGCTAATACTAATACGTTAAGTCCTGAACAATCTTTATCTTTGGAAGGTCTTCTATTATTTCCAGAGGTTTCTTACACATTAAAAATATGAAAACTGACAAAAGTCCCGGTTGTGATGGATTAACTTCTAAGTTTTTTGGGGGAAACTGGGTCATTTTGTAGTAAAAGCCTTGAACTTTTCGGTTACAAAAGGAGAACTGTCTATTACACAAAAGCAAGGAATTATCACGTGTATTCCGAAAGAAAACAGACCAAAACAGTTTTTAAAAAATTGGAGAACAATCACTTTGTTAAATATAGTTTATAAATAAGCCTCTGGTACTATTGCTGCAAGACTAAAGACAGTTTTAGATTATCTGATAAACACAGATCAAATAGGGTTTGTTAAGGGAAGATTTATAGGAGAAATCATTTGCCCCGTATATTATGAATTTTACTGAAAAACGTAATATACCTGGACTATTAATGATGATAGACTTTGAAAAAGCATTTGATTCTCTATCTTTTGATTTTATTTTTAAAACGCTAACTTTTTTAAAGTTTGGTCCCAGTTTCATTAAACGGATATCACTTTTGTTATCATAATACTTCTACTGCTGTGCAGTTGAATGGTTTTCTTTTCGAATTCTTTAACATAGGTCGTGGCTGTAGACAGGGGTATCCCATTAGTCCATACTTATTTATTTTATGTGCTGAAATGTTATCAATTAAAATAAGAAATAACAGGAATATCAAAGGTATTTGTATCAATGGCATAGAATATAACATTTCACAATTTGCAGATGCTACAACACTACTGCTAGATGGAAGTGAGGACACAGTTGATAAAACCCTCGATATCCTTTATCACTTCTCTCAATTTTCAGGTTTAAAAATTAATTTCAAGAAAACCCATGTTATTTGTATAGGTTCCTTAAAATATAGCACCCGTTCGATAAAAACGAAATGGAAGTTGGATTGGGAAACAATAATTTTAAACTACTTGGCATACAGTTTCATATTGACTTGGAAAAAAATTGCAAATTGCATCAAATTATGGAATAGAAGAGCGCTAACGCCAATTGGTAGAATACCAGTTGTCAAATCTCTTTTATAACCGCTGCTAACAAATTTATTTTCTACATTACCAACCCCAAATCAACAAATATTAAATAAAATAAATAGCATGTTTTACGAATTTGTTCGGCATGGTCAGCCAAGAATAAAAAGTAAAGTACTTATTAAAGATTATGACAATGGAGGTTTAAAAATGGTTAATGTCTGTTCGTTTGTTAAAAAGTTAAAAATTATATGGTTAAACAGACTTATTACATGTTATAGTAGTACATGCTATGGATTTGCACTTAAAAATATACTTGTATTAGAAAAAATAGTTAACTTCGGAAAAAGTTATATTGAGTTATGTGTAAGACATATGTTTTATTCTTTTTGGAAAGACGTATTAGAATCTTTTGCAGATTTTATCGAACTTTTTCCAATAGACAATATCACGAAATTTCAAGAACTTCCATTATACTTTAAGTTTTCAATTGGACACAGACATTTTTATGTTCCTAGTTGGTATAATAAAAGGAATACGATTTGTTAAAGATATCATGAATTGCAATGGAATATTTTTAACTAGAACGGAATTCGAACAGAAACTAGGCGCTAGTGTGAACTTTCTACAATTTGAAGGAATACTACAAGCGATTAAAAATACTTAGGATTGCTTAAACTTGATAAAATCTCAACAATGAATAATGATTATTGTTCCCCAATCATTCCGGGATATATTAAGCCTATATTATTGCACAAAAAATAACTCACTTATATATAACATAATAATACACAACAATGAAACTCCAACAGGCCAAGTAAAATGGAACAGCCTTTTCAGTATTGAAAGCTCAGAATGGAGAAGTCTGTATGCATGGGTATTTAAAACCTCAAAAGATTCATACAACGAATGGTTCCAAGTGAGACTGACTCACAACATACTAGCCACAAATAATTTGTTAAACAAATAACAATAAGGGACTCAGACAAATGTACTTTCTGTAAAACAGAAACAGAGACTCTCGTCCATTTATTTTGGAATTGTAATGACATACAAATGTTTTACATCACATCACATCTGCTATTAAAAACATTGATAACAATTTTACTTTTTTATTGTAAAACATTTATACTGGGATCAGTTGGTAACCAATCTGAAAAGTATAACGTTTTATGTCTCGAAATAAAACGCTTTATTTATAACTGTAGACGTAGAATGGTAACCCCTACAATTCATGGTCTCCGAAGTAGCTGCAAAATAGCCTCTGCAGATATACAAAACACGCATTTAGCCAATAGGTATAAAAGTTTGTGGGAATTGGTCGAATCTGTTTGTAATACTAATTTACCTTCATAAGTATTAGTATTTTTGTGTTGTATTGTTATAGAATTGGCATACATTATTGTAACATGACTGATTGTACTGTAATTCAATGTATTACTATTCCAGCGATGTTTGTATTTAACTGTACAATTCAAATTGGCGAATAAATAATTTAATTGGAAAAAAACAAGTTTTGAAGATAAAGTTAGCTGAAATACAAGTTTAGCAATTGACTGTTGTAAAATAACGGTAAAATTTTAATAAGTTTAAGAATTTAAACAGTTCTAACAACACCTGCGCACGAATATTAAGGAGTTGTATGTAAATGTGTATATGTTAGATAGTGTGTTATATATGTGTATGCTGTTCACTTATGTTATATGTGTTCTGGTATTGTAATATGTTACACAATAAACGTCAGCTTAAAAAATAAATAAATAAATAAATCATTAAAAAAAGAAAAAAAGAACAGGCGTACGTTACATTCGGAACCTATACAGACTTATTTGTTTGTATAAATCCCTGGTAACATGCATTATATTCCACGAGAGGACGCATATAATAGTATTTAGTGTAGTATCAGTTATATGTACGCACACAAATGCACAGTTTGAATATAAGTTTACATTCATGTACTTGATATTTTCTTTTTGTGTTTTTTCTGCAAATACCATAAGTGTATAAAAGTGCACGGGAAATGTGAAATGTATTTTTTATTGATTTATAAATTGTTTCACCATGACTTCAAAATTTCATAAGTAAATATACAATATAGGGTTATCTCCCCTTCGGGAAGGACACGAAAATGTGAATGGAAATAAAAATGGAATAAATCCTAGTTTTTCGGTGTCCAAACTATAAATTTCATGGATATAAATTATGTGTGGACTTCATGAAAACGAGCAAGTATGATATTTTGGTGAAAATACAACTGAAAGTTATTTACTAAACAAAAACAGTTTTTGCATCTACACTTTTCACTGGGTGGGGATTGGATTCATTTTTTGAATATATTTTATTTGTATCATCAAAAACCAGTTTACTCCATCATCTTAGTTAACAGTTACTTCGTCACGCATGACAAAACCAATTCAAAGGCAACAGACAACCATCAAATGCGGCGAAGCATATCCAATTAACTCCGTTTGACTACACTACGTAGGTGATTATGACGCAGTTATAGTGATTGTTCACGGCTTACTGTTTCCATGCTTAACACAAAGTGCAGTGTACTGTGACCGTAAAAATGAACAAAAGGGCCTATTCATCTACAGCAAGTGAAGGGGCGCCTACTGACATCAGCCTACTGGACACTTCACTTCAAGATTCACCCAAGGCTCCAAAACAAAATAAAAAACGTAACAAAAAGAAGAAGACAGATGACGATACATCAGGCCAAAAAAGTATGACGGAATTCGTAATCGACAAACAAAATGAAACCAAATCATCCACATCATCTAACTCAGAAACATCATGTATTACAAAAAGACTTGACGAAATAAACTCAAAACTTTCGAATGTACTCACAAAGAGCGACACTGATATTATCAAAAACATTATAAAAGAAACACTCGAAGAAATAAAAGAGAAATTGCTTGCATCCGTAATTAAACAATTAGAAATTATCGAAAGTAATATGTTCGACCAACAAAAAGAAATATCGACGCTTAAAGAGCAGCTAAATTTAAAAGAAAAAGAAATTGACGCTATTAAACAAAACAACCAGTCCACAATACAAACCTTCGAAGCTAGCATAAATGACCTCGAACAATACGGGCGTCGGAACAGCGTTCGTATATCGGGCCTCTCGTGTGACGCGGAAAACCAATCATCTATGGCAGTGGCAGAACAAACAGCGAGAATGATAAACCATCATCTTGATATCCAGCTTATATCCAAAGACATAGATGTTGCTCACAGGCTCGGAAAATACGTACCGAACAAGAATCGTCCGGTGATTGTGAAATTTGTTCGACGTCAAACCAAAATCGATGTCATGCAACGAGCAAATCGATTGAAGGGCACAAACATTTACGTCAATGACGACCTAACAAAAACAAACGCAGAGGTGCTTGCGTCCCTACGTCTCAAAGACCCGGGTCGTGTTGAAAGAGCTTGGTCGCGTGAAGGCAAACTATTTGTGAAATATAGGGGCAGTGAACGCAGTGAAAAAGTGCTTTTTGACCAATATAAAAACTGGCTGAGCAAACCATGGCCAAAGAAAGAATCCACCACATACGCAAAGAAAGCCTCCTCTGGTGCAAACCTCCGATCGCCAGTCAAGAATTCATAATACCGATGTGTAACGTGTGACAACTTTGTATGTGGTTTCAAGTCATACCAGGTTTGCATGAACTCATAGATAAAAATAAATATCTGTTAATTTTTAACTACATTTTAATCTTTCATGTTGTTGTGTTAACAGACACATATATAAAATATTTCCCACTACATGTACTCATAACTAAATTTAATATACGCAAATCGGAGTTATTTTAACGATCATTTTCATTTAGTTTAGAATGCTAACCTTCTTGTACGTCTCCGGATATGCCTATGTTATTTGTGCAAGCACCTAACTTACTGTGTAATTTTATGTTCCTACCTGTCAATGTTCTTTCGCACCCACCTTCCGGCTCCTCCCCCCCCCGAGTACATCCATACTTACCTGCCAACATATCTTTAATTCATTATTTCATACGCACTTACATAATCAGCGACCTGGCAGGATATATAACCCCCCAATCCTGAGTACATCCATACTTACCTGCAAACTAAATTAATACTGTGGCCCATTGCTCGCTAATATAAATCTGGTACTGATCTAATTGTATAAATATATTAACGTTTAGAAGTTCAAATAAAGTTGCGAACTAGAAGCAATGCTATCAATTGATGCGTTTTCTCGTTAAGCGTACTGTTATTGTAACGTGCATCTCGTGCAAAACGTGCACGAATAAACATATTTTTAAATATAGGGATCAGTTATTGCGTGAAAAGCAAAATACAAATGGAGTTCACGAATGCCAGATTAAGTTTTACGAGCTATACGAACAATTGTCATTGTGCACTGTTAGTTTTCAGTGTTTTTTTTTATCCACAGTGTTTTCGTATGCTATATAGTTCGAAATATCATATTGTCAAATATATTACAACGGTATTCATTTGTATACCGATAAATATCATTCAATGGACATGTGCATATATTTTGAAATGTTTTTTTGGTGAGTTATTCTGCCGCACCTTACAAATAGTTTATAGTATGTTTAACGTTATTTTATTGTTGCATTAAAGATGTTCATGCATTTTGAAATGTTTTTGGTGAGTTTTTCTGTCGCACTTTACAAATAGTTTATAGTACATGTATAATGTTATCTTATTGTTGCATTAAAGATGCGCATGCATTTTGAAATGTTTTTGGTGAGTTTTTCTGTCGCACTTTACAAATAGTTTATAGTACATGTATAATGTAATTTTCTTGTTGCATTATAGATAAATCTGCCAGTGACCTTACTTTATTAATATATAAAATGCCGTTACGAAGTGTCAAATTTATTTACGAAGTGAACTAGAAACAATTTTAAATCATGTGTGGCTATCTTCACTAAGTATACTTTTATTGCCACAAAAAACTCGTGCAAAACGTGCACGAATAAAACAGACTGTGAATTGAGGGAGTTATTTTGCGTAAAATATTAAATACTAATCTAGTTCACAAGTACTGGGTCAATGTTATTGAGCTATACAAAACAGGTCTTTGTATGTTTTGTTTTGTCTTAATTTCAATTTTCATTATTTTTTCAGCTATGCTTTTGTTTTTTTATTGAGAATTATTATTCAACATGCATGTGCATGTATTATTGTTTTGGCGACTCTTTATGTCTCACTGTTTATATACCTTACAGTACATATTAACTGTTTTTATATTGCTCCATGGAAATTTATAGTTTGACCCGAATGGGTCTTTGTTCCAATCTATCTCACATTATTTATATGTTACTATTAATCCTTTTTTGTTTATATTTTTTTGTTGTTTTTTCTTTTTAATCTTTATATGGTTGCATAGAGAGAAAAATACGTTCTCACAAATGATATTGTCAAGCAAAATACAATGTATTGTTTATGATACATTCATTACTGGAACTTGGATCATGAATTTTCGCATACAGTGTACTCATACGACCCATATCTCAATTACACTTAACATATTGTTTAGGATGAATAGCTCTTCTATATTTTTTAAAACGAAACCAACTAGACAAGCACACACAAATTATCACTCACATCACCCTCCAACTTTTTTAAATGATTAAAATATGTACTTTAAATGTAAAAGGGCTAAACTATAAAGACAAACGAATAAAAATCTTCAAATGGTTAGACGAAAAAAAAAATACTTTATGCCTACTACAAGAAAGTCACTTGACACATTCTTTAGCACAAACCTTAAAGGATGAATGGGACGGAGACATCTATCTTAGTGGACAACATACAAATAAACAAGGCATTGCTTTTTTGATTAAAAACAATACAGGGATCACAGTCGATAACTTCAACGAAATAATAACTGGCAGATTAGCAAGTATAGATATCAAAATACACGAAACACAATTAACATTGATAAACGTCTACGGTCCTAACATAGATGATTCCACATTTTACGAAACATTACAATCCTTCATAATTAATAACCAAGATAAAAATATTATAATCGGTGGTGATTTCAATACTGTCCTGAACCCATCAAGAGATAAAAAGAATGGACACCTTTATACTCACCCTAAAAATAGAAACATTTTGAATAACATAATTGAAAACTACAATATGATAGACATCTGGCGTACAGTAAATCCAAACGAAAGAAAATTCACCTGGCACTCAAACACAAAACCAACAATATTTTGTAGATTAGACTATTTTTTAATATCCGAGTCTTTTTGCAACATTATTGACACATGTAACATTAAACCAGGATTTATGACAGACCACTCTCTAGTTGAACTTAAACTGCACAACATACAACCTGAAAGAGGCCCAGGATACTTTAAAATCAATAACAGCATCTTGTTAGACACACAATATCAAACACAAATAAAACAGGAAATATTAAACACAGTTCAAAATAATAAAGATGCAAACCCAAACACCTTATGGGAAGTAATTAAAGGAAATATACGTAACACATCAATAAGATACACATCATTTAAACAAAAAGAAACACACAAACTTGAAACTGAAACCATCAAAACCATTGAAACACTTGAAAAACAATTGAATGAAACAAACACAAATGATACCACTGCCATTGAAAATGAAATCACATCAAACAAACAAGTATTAGAAGGAATCTATCATACACAACTCCATGGAATAATACTACGAGCACGTGCACAACATGTTGAACACAATGAAAAAAATACAAAATACTTCGCAAACATTGAAAAACGTAGAAGTGAACAAAAAACTGTACACAAATTAGTAGTTAATGGCAAAGATATAACAAACAGAACTCAAATACTAGAAGAACAACGTTTATTCTTCGAAACCCTCTATAAACGAAAACATGTTGAAAATAACAACACTTTTAAAAATACACATCATGCTTTAAATCAAGATGAAAAGTTATTGTGTGACGGATTACTTAATGAATATGAATGTGGACTAGCACTAAAAGAAATGCAAAATAACAAAAGTCCAGGATCTGATGGCATCACAATCGAATTTTATAAAATATTCTGGAATGATATTAAAACACATTTAATTAATTCACTTAACTATTCATTTAACAACAAAAACTTAACTACGCTTCAAAAACAAGGTATAATATCACTCATTCCAAAACCTGGAAAAAACTTAGAATCCTTATCAAACTGGCGCCCGATTAGTTTACTAAACAATGATTATAAAATTGCAACTAAAAGTATATCAAACAGAATTAAAAAAGTATTACCATCAATCATCTCAAGATCTCAATCTGGCTTCATTAAAGGACGTTACATTGGTGAAAATGTACGTCTGATACAAGAATGCATAAATTATTTCAACCAACCAAACAATTCTGGCCTCATTTTCTTTGCAGACTTCGAAAAGGCTTTCGACTCACTAGACCATTCTTTTATGTTCTCTTGCTTAGAAAATATGAATTTCGGTGAAAGTCTAATAAAATGGGTTAAATTATTTTATACCGATATAAACAGCATAATTATTAACAATGGCTTCTTTTCAAACAGTTTTAACATCGAACGAGGGGTAAGACAAGGATGTCCACTTTCATCCTCACTATTTATTATATGCATCGAGTATCTATCACACTATATCCAATCAAATGAACATATAAAGGGAATATCGCTAGAACCTGACGAAGAAATTAAACAGTCCCTATTTGCTGACGATGCAACTTATTTTTTAAATGACAGTAGCGACTCATTCAATAATCTTATAGAATTGCTAACCCTTTTTGGATTGACATCGGGTCTTAAACTAAACAAAAGTAAATGCACTGTGCTACGTGTAGGTAAATTTAAACAAAGTAATATTCATCTTAAAAAAGAAATGAAATTCAACTGGACTTCAGATGAAGCAACAACGTTAGGAATAACCTTTACAAACAATGAAAATGAAACAATTCTAAAAAACATATTGCCTAAATTACAAAAATTTAAAAATTGTTTAAAATCATGGCAGCATCGTAAACTAACACTAATCGGAAAAAACACCGTGTTGAAAACGTTTGCGCTCCCTAAATTAATTTACACACTAACAGTTCTCCCAAACCCACCACATGATATTATTGAAGATATAACATCAGAAATATTTAATTTCATATGGGACGGTAAACGTGATAAAATTAAGAGAACTCAATTAATTCAACCTGTAGAGCATGGAGGTATCAGACTAACGGACATAGATTCATTCCTGAATGCAATCAAATGCAGTTGGGTTAAAAGATATTCAGATAACACCAATACGAGTAAATGGAAATTATTCTACCAGAAAATTTTAAAAACATATGGTGACTCCCTACTTTTTGAATGTAATATCGACAATAACATCTTAGATGAAATTTCAACCAAAAACATATTTCTATCGAATGTTCTTTCAGCATGGTGTAAAGTTACTCAAAATTTAGAATCCAAAATAAACAGACAAGTCATTTTATGGAACAATAAAGATATAACTACCAACAATAAAACGTTGTTCTATAGACATTGGTTTGAACAAAACATTAAATATGTAGATCAATTATACGACAACAGAATCAACGACTTTTATTCTTTTGAAAACTTATGCTACATATACGGAATACCTACAAGTAATTTCCTGATGTACTACACATTGATCAAAAGTATACCCATACATATTAAAGCTGCTACCAATACAAATAACACACCATGTACTAAAAAAACATTCGTGGAAAACATAATTGCAAAACAAAACAAAACGAACAAAATATTTTACACTCTTCAAATTAAAAACCCTGCCGAAATCCCCAGAGCTCAAACTAAATGGCAAAACCTTCTTGGAGAAAAAGATTTTAATTGGAAACAAATATATGTCATGCCATATAAATCAACTACTGATAGCACACTGAGAAATTTTCAATATAAATACATCCAGAGAATCATAGCTACAAATAAATATCTTTTTAAGTGCAAACTATCCAACACAAATCTATGTGATATGTGTAGTGAACATATTGAAACAATAGAACACCTTTTCTGGGAGTGTAAACATATTCAATCTCTATGGAATCAATTGACAACTTTTCTAGAGAAACAACAATTAATAATAAAACTGTCTCTCTCAAATATCAGTTTCGGTGTAAATACTTGTAAAATACCAGAAATTAATAACGCTGTTAACCACATTATTATATTAATGAAATATTTTATATTCAGCATGAAATATAAAAAACAAAAACCTACTTTTAACTGTTTTATAAATTATTTAAAACTAAAGATCCAAATTGAAAAGGAAATAGCCCTCAACAACGATACACTTAACATTTTTGAACAAAAATGGAAACACATTAAACTTTCATAACCTAGTCAAGTTGTTTATCTACCCCACTTTATGCAACTCATATATAGTTTAATTATTACATATAGGTAAAAACATTATAAATATTAACATATATTGTATAATATGTTTAACATTATCATTGCTGCATGTTATAATTTGTTCTTGCTTATGCACATGTTTACATTATATGTTTTATATTGAATAAAAAAAAAAAAAACAATACATAAAACATTTGATGTGGTTGATAAGCGACTTCAAGCTTAAAAAAAAAATCAGTAAATGATATAGAAACGTTTCATTTTAACCTTTATTTTCACAATCGGGATATGTATACTCCGAGCATATTTAAAAAATAAATTTCTTGCTATCATTATCGTATTTCCATCAAAATTGAATACACACATGTTATAGAGTCAAGCACTTGGGTAAATAAACAACTATTAAAAAAATGTGTAATTCATATAAAATGTTTTAAATAAAGACAATCACACTTTAGTTAATTAATATACTTTTAATATAAATTGAAACGAAGAAAGAGTAAAATATTGAACCTGTGGCGTTTGTTTTCGCAGTGTCGTATTGTCAAGTATTGTTAATCACCATTATTAAAATCGGCTTTATCACATTTAGGGTCAATTAAACAGGAAATTGTAGCATGATACACCTACATCAAACACCCTGTCGGCATGAGATGTCATAAAGTACCGAAGGCACCCTTCTTGTTGCTATGTGACTATATCACCAATCGATTTTTAACATTCATTCAACATTTATTTTGTTTTGACCAGGCAGCATTAACATAATTATATTATGCATATAATATAATATAAAGTACAAAAATGGAAAAAATATAGATGATGGATGATGATGATTATGATGATGATGATGATGATGATAATGATGATGATGATGATGATGATGATGATGATGATGATGATGATGATGATGATGATGATGATAATGATGATGATGATAGTGATGATGGTGATGATGAAGATGATGATGATGATGATGATGATGATGATGATGATGATGATGATGATGATGATGATGGTGATGATGATGATGATGATGATGATGATGATGATGATGATGATGATGATGATGATGATGATGATGACGATGATGACGAAGATGATGATGATGACGAACGAACAATCACTCAAACGCACAAACAAACGAACAGAGGACAGACGGACAGACGCACGAACAAACGAGCGAGCGAGCGAAACAACCGTAAGACTGACTGACTGACTGATAGTGTTACTGACTGTTTTACTGACAGATAGACTGACTGACTGACTGACTGACTGATGACTGACTGATGACTGACTGAATAACTGACTGACTGAAAGAGTGAAATAATGTAAGAAAGAATACATTAAAGAATGGAAGAAAGAAATAATGAATGAATGAATGAATAAATGATTGAATTAACAAGCGAACGAACGAACGAATCAACCAATAAACCGCTGAACAAACTCACGGATGCACAAACACACGAACGCACCAACGGACACACGAACGAACAAACGGATGGATTGACGGACGGACGGACGGACCAATGAAGGAGTGAATGAATAGATAAATAAATAAACAACTAAAATAATAAATAAACCAATAAATTAATAAATGAATGAAAGGATCAATGACTGAATGACTGAATGAATGAATGAACGAATGAACAAATGAATGAATTAATGAATGAATAAAACCCTGCTCCGTTCACACTTCCTGTTTGTTACTATTTTTGGTATTGCATACTTAAATATAATTTAACTATCAGCAAATCCCTAGTATAAATTATTAATCTATTGTACATTTCACAGGCATGACAAATAAACCACGTGGTAATAATATTCACTTAAGTATGTATTATATTCCATCCCACATTGTTCCAAATTCCTTAAATAAAATAAATATGTATATGTAACATTTTACTTCTTTATTTAGTTCAATACCTAAAAATGCGTTTTTCTTTCATTATTTTTGACGATGCTGCGAAGCATCGTCTAAGTTATCATATCATGAAAAAATTCTTCACAATGGCAACCTATGTAAAAGACCGAGCCAGTCCAATTGAGAAAGCTCGATTTTTCTTATCGGCATACCTCGCTGATTATGTTTATAATTATATATATATATATATATGATTATAGCTCAGCTATAAATAGGACAGAATATTCTGGGAAAAGATTTAATAATAGTTAAAACGTTAATTTTAAATCAGTTATATTCAATCCATTATATGTTTATAGATCAATGAAACAAATATGCATTTTCTGTATTGTATTTTACATTTGTCGTGATTCAGTAAATAAATTGCGATTCAAAACGTGTATAATTAACTTTCAACGCGATCATGAGTGTAAAGAAAACGAATTATTTCGAACCTGCCATTTGTAAACGTTGTAGCGAGTATGGTATATAAATAGCATAATAGCCCTATCATATCTGTGATACTCGCTCTTCTGCATTCTTTCTCATTTTGCATATTTAATAAACTTTTCAAACATAAATTACAGAGCCACATCAGTGCACATACTATGTTTGACAATTCATTCGTTTGTTGGATATTGTTTGCTGTTTTAAACACACATCAGGTCATATCGCGGAGATTTAGTTAAACTTACCATGTGTTCATGGGCGAACTCACGTATTCAAGTGCTCTTACGACTATTTGCTCATACCAACTTTCGATCGGGAATCATCATGAAATTATTGCCGTACTTAACGAACAAACCTGCCTAAGCTTATTGAATTAGAAAAAAAGAACAATTATCAAAAGAGAAAAAGTATACGTCCATGCACATGGGATTGTGAAATCACGTCCGTACACATAGCATCATTAACTTAGGAAAGGAAACAACGAAATATAAAGTTTGGTATTATATACATGTGAAATTAATGGGGTAATTAAAGAGCATGTCAAATTTTGAATTTATATGCTGAAACGTAATGTTATAACCCACAAACGTTTTAATGTTACAGACAGTTTTTTTAAGATAAGTGGTACAGAAAATACACGTCAAATACCTTTTTAAAGATATTTCTTGTAATATTTGATCGAGAATGTAACCCGCCTCCCAGTTTCGCTGAAAGGATCAAGTTCCCCACGGGTACAACTTCCCTGTACCCCCAATTTTTTTTGTAACATACATTTTTCGTACCCAATTTTTTTCGTTCCCATTTTTTTTTCCTACCCAAACTTGTGCTCTTAACCAAATTTTTTTTCGTACCCAATTTGTTTCCTACCCAAATTTTTTTCGTAACCAAATCTTTTTACGTGCTTAATTTTTTTTTGCATAATTTTTGTACCCAAAATTTCCGTACCCATTTTTTTCCTACCCAAAGTTTTCGTATCCAAATACACAATTGTGGTGATGTAGATAAACTTAAATAGATGCTTTTATATCAATCCTCTTCAAAAGCATCGTCACACCAGTTATGTCAGTACTTTGATTAATAAAAAAGATCGAGAAGATCGAGAAACCGTACCTCAATTCGTTGTTCTTCTTTCTATAAATAGACTGTAGATCTTTGAGCCAGGTTATCTAGAGGCTCACCCAACACCAAATGATATGATGGTTAATACAATGGCATGTCCATACAGCGTAACACCGTTAACCTAAGGCATTGAACAGTATAACTCGAGTCGTATCAGGTGTTCGGTACTTAAGATCATTTACGATTCTTAATAAAAACCAATTAAGTCTGTTGTATTGCTTTTGAATACTGAATCGGATTTCACACTTTGATATATAGTATATTAGTTCACAATAAAAAATAACTGTAACATGAACTTGATGTTCCAGCGGGTTTTGTTTCAAATATCGATGTGTTATGTTGACTCATTCAAATAAGTTACATTACCCTAACTTAAATAATTTGTTATGTCGATGGCGTTTAATTTTGCCGAGTCATATTTTCTCTGAAGTAACCTAAGTCAAAGAAAGTCTAAGACAGCTTTAGCGAATATGAATGATTTGGCATTGAGTTGTAATAGTTGGCATATTTCGATTTCAAAGAGGCCGAATATACTTTCTTTGAGTGTTTTGAAAACACAACAACAAAAGAGAAAGAGAATCATTTGCAATGCGTGCCTTACGTATTTATAAAACCTCAACGAGGTAGAGATTATATTAAATGTGACTATAAATGTGCCTGGTAGAGAGAATTGTATAGTAAATATATACGAGGTTATACGTTAACTAAAAAGGACGCTGAAACATAAGCACTATACGTAAACCGATACATGGTATCAATGGTGTTGTGCAAGTGAAGACTTTATAATTTACATGACAATATCTGCTGTGTAGCTGTGCGTGTACCCTACAATAATGTGTATGTCGGAAGAAACCCTTGTTTGGGGCGGTAAGTCACTGAAAAATGCGCACTGTAAGTTAAACAAGTAGCTAAATTGGCTGAATGGTATCGTGAACATGACAAACTATTTCGTAAAAGTGAAATCGTTATTTCGTAGTAGTGAAAGCAATATGTTTATTCGAACACTTTTGATTTATTTATTATCAATAACCAATTTAAATTTGGAATATGATACCAGTTCATGATTCCTTTGTTTTCATATTTAATAAGGAAAACATTCTGACTATAAAAATCACATATATAACAATGAAACACATAATTATAAACACCATTATTCATGTGTTTTTATTTCAAAATAGTTGTGTTTACATATTTATGCCCCCCTTCGAAGAAGAGGGGGTATATTGCTTTGCTCATGTCGGTCGGTGAGTAGGTCGGTACGTCCGTCCACCAGGTGGTTGTCATACGATAACTCAAGAACGCTTGAGCATAGGATCATGAAACTTCATAGGTACATTGATAATGACTTGCAGATGACCCCTATTGATTTTTAGGTCACTAGGTCAAAGGTCAAGGTCACGGTGACTCGAAATAGTAAAATGGTTTTTGAATGATAATTCAAGAATGCATACGCGGCCAACAGGGCACACTCTGAACAATATTACTGAAGCAACTGGTCTGTTATCCTAAATCTATAATTATCAGTCCAATGAAACATCATCCTTTTAGTAAAATACAGTGGATCAGTAAAAATATTATCAGAATATGAGATTTTTTGTATATTTTGTATATTAAATATTGTGTTAATGTTTAATTTTGTTTGTTAATATAAATATAAGCAGGACAAGGGAGGTAATACACTACAGGGGAAACAAATGCAATAAGTTTAAATTTATTGTTACAGATTTGCCTCCCTTGTTATATATTTAAATTTTACCAAATGTAAGGCTAACAGCATTTTTGTAATGCATACTACTACTACTACTACAACTACTACTACTACTACTACTACTACTACTACTACTACTACTACTACTACTACTACTGCTGCTGCTGCTGCTGCTGCTGCTGCTGCTGCTACTACTACTACTACTACTACTACTTCTACTACTACTACTACTACTACTACTACTACTACTTCTACTACTTCTACTGCTACTACTACTACTACTACTACTACTACTACTACTACTACAACTACTACTACTACTACTACTACTACTACTACTACTTCTACTACTACTCTACTACTACTACTACTACTACTACTACTACTACTACTACTACTACTACTACTACTACTACTACTACTACTACAACTGCTACTAATACTACTACTACTACTCAAATTTCTACTACTCGTACTACTTCTACTACTAGTACTACTACTACTACTACAGCTACTACTATTACTACTACTACTACAACTACTACTACTACTACTACTACTACTACTACTACTACTACTACTACTACTACTACAACTACTACTACTACTACTACTACTACTACTACTTCTACTACTACTCTACTACTACTACTACTACTACTACTACTACTACTACTACTACTACTACTACTACAACTGCTACTAATACTACTACTACTACTCAAACTTCTACTACTCGTACTACTTCTACTACTAGTACTACTACTACTACTACAGCTACTACTATTACTACTACTACTACAACTACTACTACTACTACTACTACTACTTCTACTACTACTACTACTACTACTACTACTACTACTACTACTTCTACTACTACTACTACTACTACTATAACTACTACTACTACTACTACTACTACTACTACTACTACAACAACAACAACAACAACAACAACTACTACTACTACTTCTTCTATTACTACTACTACTACTACTACTACTGTTACTTATACTAATACTAATACTACTACTACTGCTACTAATACTACTAATACTAATACTACTGCTACCACTACAATACTACTACTAATACTACTAATAACAATATTACTGCTATCATTACAACAACTACTACTACCACTACTACTCGTACAACTTCTAATACTTTTACTAATACTTCAACTTCTACTAGTATTAGTTCTACAAATATAATTTCATAAACGCAAACATACGCCATTTTCCCTAAGTGACGTGTACATTGCATCATGAAACGATGGTGTCCCATTTAACATTTCTAAAAGCAAAGGATGCTGTGTGCGCACATCAGGTGCGGTTCCAGTTAGTTGGGTGAATAAATTAAACTGGTGATCTAATGCAACTCATTGCAAATACATGTTTTATTGCGACATGCGGTCATGCAAAAGTTCGGTATGACCTTTTGATTGGTTTGTGATAAGCGTCCTCGATCAAATGTATTTGTACTAATACGGTTAATTAAGTGTATTTAAGAACCCTTTTAAAATCCTATCTTGTTAATCGATAATTATTTGTCACATTTTACAAAGTATTGATACGAAACACATGAATATGAAATAACATACCAAACAAAACTATACGCTTTGTAAAATGCTTCCATTACGACATTTCTTAGTTTAGCACGTGTGCAATACAGGCACATTCGAGGCATTCATTCGAGACAAATGCTGCATTTTGATTGATTTAATTACAATATAATAACTTGGCATGCGTTACATTAACTGGAATTCATCTCTGAAAACGACTTACAATATGCACTTATTTAAATACACCATCGCGTATGGTTTTGAGATCTTTGGAGGATAATTTACTTTATCAAAAACAAAGTGAACTAAATTAATCAACGTTGATTATGCTGCTATGAAAAACGTAACCAGGGACTTGAAATTAGCTAATAATGTTTGAATATTCATCTGTCTTTATATAGCAAAAACAAGCATGTGTCTGTATTCAAAAACCAAAAGAGCAACAGTCAAAGTATGTCACTGTTTCATTGTTTAACATCATTTATATTAGAAAGTGAACTTAATCAAGCGGTCCAGAGTGTTATCATGCGACATAGAAACAACATCAAACGTTCATCCATTAAATCTAGCAGACCAAAGACTAACATGAATAACATGAACAGCTGGATAGAGTGCATATCAAGGCAAATAATGTGTCCAATTTAACTCACAGTGACTGTAGTTGGGTTAAGCCCTTGAACGACTCTCGAGAAGGGTTGATTCGATTGACATTCAGGTATCTGAAGTGAAAACAAACAACGCGATGTGACTTATTATTCAAACATAACATTAAACACATTTCAATAGTTCCCGGTATTGATTTAAAGAGCACCAACAGTAAACAAGTTTACCGATTATATAAACAGCAGATGAAATAAATAAATAAATAAATAAATAAATGTATATAAATATATATATATATTTTATTGTCAATAAAATATATAAAAAGTATTTTTGACGACTTGCGCCTGGTTCAATTGCGTCCAACATGCACGTTTTGTTTTTTTGATATGCGAGTATGGAATATCTTCGGACATCGATCGTTACTTGCGTCAAAAATATAGTTATAAAGAAATTGACCAGAGTTAAGATTAATAGCAATTATTTGAAATTCAAGCAATCACGACAACACACTCAGAAAAAATATAAATACATTATTAAAAATAAAATACAATTTTGAGTACCGACAAACGGATATATACATACTCATTTTTGTATTTTGATTGTTATTTATAACAGTTTGCTAGTTAAATCGGGAGTGTACTTCATAATGCAAACATAAATCTTGCTTGAAAGAACAATCTAATCTGAAGCCAGTATGATATTCGATTTCCTTGCATACTTTGGTTGAAAAATAATTGGTTCATGTAAGTGAAGTATGACTTTCTACCGAATTCACAAAATTCTTTAAAGAGGCATGAATTGGAAAGAACAGTGTTCCATCGGTGTGTTATAATTACCATTTACGTTCTACCAGAAAAGAACTAGTTCCTTTGCAAAAATAGAGAGAAAAAAATGATGCAAATAAAAACTAAAAGTCTGAAAGTTATTTGTTTTATGATTAATTTATATTTTTTTCACGATGACATTCATCGGGCTAACGATGACTGGATTAGTTAGTGAGTTGAGCAAAGATATACAGGTTTCAATAGTGAAAAGAGTGGCATCGGAAGCTAGGACGCATGGTTTCAAAGAGTCATACAGATACCATTCGTATCGATTTTCGGAAAGAAAATAGATACCTTTTCAATAGCTGCCCTTTACACTTAACGCTACAAATATTTTGAAAGATAATTTGAATGTTAAATTAAAATTGGTCAAATAATAACCCTCAACATAGATAACTGAAAGTGTGATAATTTAAAACGTCATCATCATCATCATCATCATCATCATCATCATCATCATCATCATCATCATCATCATCATCATCATCATCATCATCATCACCATCATCATCATCATCATCATCATCATCATCATCATCATCATCATCATCACCACCACCACCATCATCATCATCATCATCATCATCACCACCACCACCACCACCATCATCATCATCATCATCATCATCATCATCATCATCATCATCATCATCATCATCATCATCATCATCTTCACAAAAGTTTATGAAGCAGGTATAGTTCTGTTAAATCAGTCGTATCATAGTTAATCAACGCAAAGTTTTAAAGTCTGGCAGTTTAAATAATACACTGATAATTCCTCAAATTTCCTCAAAATTCCCAAATCAAGATGATCAACAGTTTAAATAAGTAAAAATGAACATAACATCCAATAAGTTTTAAAGTGTCATATAACACATTAAGTATTGAAAGCCATACCTGGGCTTTCGTCCGTGTATTACGGACTTCATCAGCAGAATGATTTCTACTGTTGGGAAACGTTAACACCGCTAATTGTCGGGGTGAGCGATGTTAATGTACGGTCCCAGGTGTGCGAGAGTTGGTAGCGGCCCCCGTCCTTGTTTAGCGCCGGTTTTAGTGCACGGATGTTAAAATTAATTTTGATGTCATGATGTCGAAACAATACGAAAGCTACTAAAAGATGAATATAATGTTTATGTGAATGGTTGGTCAGATCGACGTAACTTACACATGTGTGAAATAGATTATCGAAATATGTTTATCCAATAACGCAAACTTTATCAAACAAATGAAAGCCAGAAATAGCATGCGTTCAGTTCATAAACACGACGATTGATTGCTTCAACTACTGCGTGTAATCTAGATTTTTCACTGGATCACGATCACACACCACCATTTGTTTTCAACAATTACACATAATCTAAACAGAGTTACGTTAAATTATTGTCGTTTACTTAGATCATTTATTAATAGACAGGTACTTTAATAAATATACCTTCACCAGTAGTACAACTTTAATCCACACGTTAACTTAAAATTAATGGTATTAGTAAATTTATTATCGTGTATTCCAAGTCTAGGGATTATGATTTGTCTCAACTGTACGAGTTTAAAAATGAGTTCGAGTTCGCTTCATCTCCCCGTTGCATATTTCCCCTCAAGAAACTCTAGTCACAGAAAGTCTTAGACCGCTTAACCGAATGGGAATGATTTGTCATTGGGTAGTAGTAGTTGTGCATATTTTGATATCGAAGAGGACAAGTTAATCATATGACACGTGCGTATTTGAAACTTATATAAGCTCAAAGGGCGAATTCAAACGGAACTTCAGTGTATCATTAGTAGATGGTTTGATACTATAATGATATATATATATATATATATATATATATTTGCCAAAACTAAGGGACACGTGTTGTCTGAAACCTTTTTACAACGAACATATATAATATGGTAAAATGCACACACTAATATCCTTTACAAGAACGAACGTGTAAGCCCATAGTCCGGGCAAACCCCTCGTTTCAAACGTTTGGTCACTGAACAGGGCGCACGTTAAGATGGAGGAATATTATTTAAACGCAAAATTGGTTGAATGGTCACGTACACGTAATCAAACGCATTTGATTTAGTTAAACTCCACTTCAAATAAGGTAAAGCATTTTCTAATTATAACAGTACGTACACATGTAACACAATATACCACACGACTTTAAATGCAACTATTTATGGATTAATATCAAAATTGGTGTACTACAATAATTCTGCTTCATTGTATTGTACGATGCCGAATGAGAAAAAGTAACTAGTTCCAAATTTAAACCGAATCAGGAACTGGCATTTCCAATTTGAGAAATATTTGCATAGAAGCAACTGTACCACATTACCCTGAACATCGTTTAGCATGTACGGATGCTATAAGTATATATTCCAAAACATGTCTACCTATACGTTTATTCTGTTTTGTTGTGCAACAAAAGAAAGAACAAGTTTTACCCTTTATTTGCTGTAGTCCTTACTAAAGCCTTATGTGCAAATGAATGACCCAATTTAAATAATTATGAACATGTATACAAGTGTACCTGATCTGATACCTTTATCAATAATGTTATAATAATAAAATATAATTATGCTGAAACAGTTATACTATGTTTTATATCAATTATCAGTTAGAGTTTTTTCGATTGAAAGTAATAGCCAGGTGGGCTGTCTTGACATCATGTAGTTTAATTCGAAACGCAAACGTTTCTACAATCGGAGTATTTTCTAACGCAATACTTTTCAAACTTGAATATCTCTGTTATGAGTTAAGATTTAGATTTAAATGTGTTAATATGATAATTTGACAACATTTTGAGCAAGCTCACGATAACTATTCCATGACGATTTCACGCTTCAGCACGTGGGGTATGTATAGTTTCTGTCTTGTAGACGAATGATCACACTGACAATTTTAAATCAAAATCTTAACTTATGACTGAGATATTCAAGTTTGAAAAGTGTTGCGTTAGAAAAGTCTAAAAGTGTATATTGATTTAAAATGTATTATTATCATTACAATTCTTATTATGTTAATATACATTTATTTTGAAATTATAACTACATGTAAATGTATATGGCGATTTTAATATATGAGCAATTTTAGTAAATGTAAAACATTCAGGTTCTATGTTCAGTCTCGAAAAATGAACTGGATGACTAGTTAACAGAACGCAGTGGAACAATGTAGGGATAATTATTTTAACATCAGAGCATTATGTACAATTATTTTTACAGTTTGGTTTTTGTCAAGTTATTATTTAAGTTAGAAAATGAATGCCCATTATTTGACTTAAATATCATGATTGTCATAGTTATGGCATGCCGTTTAAATAATCTACAGGAATTATTGAAGTTTGAAAAACCAGTTCTGTATTTAGTTTAAATAAGGAAAGAGGAATTATTTTCTTATCAATAGGTTAACCTTTGTAGACATTGGTTCAAATAAATAGTATCGCATCAGGACTACATGTAAAATGATTGTCAAAATTACGTGGTTCATACTAATGCATATGAAGCGATTTGTTAAGTTAGAAAATACTAGCTCCTCATTTTGTTTTAATACACATTAAGGAGACTGTTCCTTAGTCATTATTTACCCGTGACATACGACATTGAATATGAATTAATATTAGTATGTAGGGTATGTTGTTTGAAATATTTTAATGTCTACGTACATATTAAGTAAGAAGCAATTATATGGGCTACGTTTGGGGGAATGGACAATTATTATTACGGTTCAAAAGTGACATTTTTTTATTCGCTTAAAATGAGGAAACAGGAACTGACTTGTAATTCAGCCTTAAAAAGAGCTTGGATTATTTATAAACACAATTATGTAGAAATCTCTCGGAATAATATTTGTATATAACAGCTTCATAATAAATAGTTGTATAAGTTTGGTAATTCCGTTTGGATAATGATTTATTATATACCTGTTTAATGCTTTTAACAAAATACAGGTTGTATCAATCGTTGAAATAAAAAATCCCGCATTACGCTACTCGCTGTTTCCAATTCCGTATTACCATACTAGCCGGACTACTTCGACCCATTTAATGACGTCACATTATACGCACCGAAAGTAGAAATATTTTATATTACGAAATATATTACGTAGTACATCGTGTGACGTCATTTCTGTGACAAAACACAATAGTTTTATCTAAACTCTGTAAGGACATGTAGGACGTGGTGTTTTTTTAGCAGTAAACTATGTGTTAAAAACGTATTTTGGAGTGTGTGTTTATCATGCATAAATGTATATTTCGATAGGAATACAATAAAATAGTGTGGTTTAAACTAAGTTTCGATAAAGACATGGGAGATAGAAGTGGAAATGCATATCGTTTTAACGGTTTTTGTTATAAACATCGTCATTGGATTTAAGTTCTCAACTTAATTGTTATAAAAATTGGATTAACGATGGCATTAAGGTAAGCGTGTCGGAAACCTGTGTTTTCCCGGTTCGAATGTTTACACGTTAATTTACATAAACTGTATTCATACGCGTCTTAAATGAACTATGGCGTACCGTTTTAGTCATTGTTTTGTCAGTTTTGTTAAAGTAAAAAATACATTTGTTAACTGTTTTCGTTAGTTGTTGTATATAATAAAAGGAATATTACGCTAGTCAATTGTTTCAAGAGTTTGTATCACTCTCGTGGCTTGTGCTATTTTGCATCACACTCGAGGCTCCGCCTCTCGTGTGATACGTCATCACACACGCCACTCGAGTGATACAAACTCTTGAAACAATTGACTAGCGTAATATTCCGTATGTATTATATAAGATATATGTCAGTTCGAGTTTCGATTTGAAAAAAGAAAGGGTTGATTGTTCATTATTCGGTTAAAATATGAAGTAAGGAACAGGTTTCAAGTTTCGTATCAGTTGAAAAACAAGTTCCGGGTTGTTTATACGCTTGCTACTAGGTGTGACGTAATTTTCAAGATGCTTATCTTTCTGAGTGAAACTTACACAACTTCAACATAATCGCCACCTACGTCAGCCCTATCTTCTCCTAAGTAACGATGAATATGGCCAAATCAATTGGACGAAGCGTATTAGGAGCAATATTTTCCCAAATGTGATTGGATACACAGTGATATTAGCTGTCAAACAAAGACAAAGACGCACAGACTCTGCTCTTAAGAAACTACACATATTTATAAGCAATTATTCACAATCATTTAACTACAAACATGTTAAACCATTACTTAAGTATCGGATAATGAAATATTTTTATTAAAAAAATAAAAACACTTGCATACTTTCGTTATTCATGATACAATGTAGAATGCCATTTGGTTATGCTATGTCGCGTGTAACATGAAATAACGAAGTTTTTAATTTTTGATGGTTAGACTGTCAAACTATCAACACGTTTTATGCTAAAGTAGTGAGTACATTAAAAAATATTGATAAAAGGTCCATTTGTTAAGTTTTGCTGCTGTGTTTTGTGTGTTAAACATTACATATATAGCATATATATGAATATATATATATATATATATATATATATATATATATATATATATATATATATATATATATATTTCTTAACTTAAAGTTAGTTTAGTGTAATACAATATTGTATATGAATTATAATTACTTAATGCGTATACTCATATTCATTACATAACAGTTATTTAAAAGAACAACATATGTCATGATACCAAGTGCATATATAAATTCATTAAATAAAGAAGGAGAAATTATGTTCTAAAGAAATATATCTTTATGAAAAATTAAATAAGAGCATGGGATGCCTTGTTGTAATATGCCTTAACGTGAGCATATTGAGCTATGGCGTGAGCATTGGCCATAGCAGTGCATATATATAGTAAATTCTTTACATTTCGCGTTGTGCTTTCACTGTTAATAACAGGTTAATAAACCCGACATTGACGATAAATATAAAATGAGAAAAACGATAAGAAATTAGTTGAAGATTGATACACCGATAGAATAACAAGAGTTTCGCGGTCGGAGACATATGCCCCCCCCCAAACAGGGCATTGAACTAGTGACCCCAATTTCAATAGGGGTTATCGACTGTCCAAGGCCTATGCACATGTGAAGTATCAGGCCAATCGTTTAATTTGTTGACAAGTTATTGATCGGAAACAATTTTCACACTTATTGTGACAATGACCTTAACCTTTGACTTAGTGACCCCAATTTTAATAGAGGTCAATTACTGTCGAAGGCCAATGCTCTTGGAAAGTATCAAGCCAATAGGTTGATTCATTGATGAGTTATCGGACACAATTTTCACACTTAAAATGACAGTGTCCTTCACATTTGATCTTTTGACTCCCATAGTCAATGGGGTCATCTACTGTCCATTCGTTGATGAGTTATTGATAAAAAATGATTTTCACACTTATTGTTACAGTGACCTTAACATTTGACCTAGTGACTCCAATTTCAACCGTTCTAAGGTGCTGATGGTTTCAAGAATTACTATTTAAATAATGTTTCTGGACTTTATTATTATATTCAAATCATTGCAAAGAACGTTGATCCTTATAAAGTCATCACAAAGAACGTAATTGGACATCTATGAGATTAAACGGGGAATAATGAAGCATGTGATACGACATGTTCGACATAAATATGTATGTGTATTTAAAACAAATGCCGTCGACGTTGTAAACTTTTCTTCACATCTCGTTAAGAAAGTTGCGTGAAGGAGAGTTTAATGTTAACACGTTTTTTCCTTTGACTAAAATTGCCGCCAAAATATAGCATATTTTTATAATATTTTATTTGATAAATAATCATTTAACTTTATCATTAATATTGGAAACTATTGCTCAACTTCCGAATTCCGAATATATACTCTTTACACTTTTTCAATTTTATGCCCCCGTCACATAGGACTGGCAATTTGTCTTCGCATCTACCGTGACCAAGGAAACATAAGGATAGCATAGGAGACTGCAAGGTCGTCGAGAGAACGCATGGAACGACTCGAAAGGACAGCCTTGGAGAATGTGAGGTCGTCGTGATTACGAATGAAAGGACTGGCAAGGACAACCGTGGATACTGTAAGACCGTCGTGAGAAAGCATGACCGGACTCGCAAGGACAGTCTAGGATACTGTGAGGTCGTCCTGATAACGCATGAAAGGACTATCAAGGTCCGCCTAGGAAACGGTGGTGTCGTTGTAAGAACGCATGCAAGGAATCGCAAGGACAGCCGTGGATACTGTCATGAAAGGACTCGAAAGGAGAGCCTTGGGGACTGTGATGTTGCCGTGATTACGCATGAAAGGACACACAAAGACACCTGTTGGGACCGTGAGGTCGTCATGAGAACGCATGGAAGAATGCGCAAGGAGAGCCTAGGAGACTGTGAGGTCGTCGTGATAACGCATGGAAGGACTCGCCGCAATGACAGCCTAGGAGACTTAGAATCGTCGTTATACCGCGGTAAAGGGCTCACAGAAGAGCCTATGAGACTTTGGGGTCGTCGTGATAACGCTTGAAAAGACTCGCAAGGGCAGCCTAGGATAATGTGAGGTCGTCGTGAGAAAACATAAAAGAAATCGCAAGAACAGCCTTTGCTACTTTCAGGTCGTCGTGACCACGCATTTAAGGACTCGAAAGAGCAGCCTTATGGAATGTGAAGTCGTCATGAGAACACATTTAAGTACTCGCAAGGATAGCCTTGGGGCTGTGAGGTCGTCGAGATAACGCATGAAAGGACTAGCAAGGACAGCCTTGAAGACTTTGAGCTCTTCGTTAGAACGCATGAAAGAACTCGCAAGGAGAGCCTTGGAGACTGTGAGATCGTCGTGAAAACGCATCAAAGGACTCACAAGGGGAGTCTTGAAAGAAAAGCCTACTTAAAACAATAATTAAACATCTATCGAAATGTCTTCCGTGCATAAAGGAGGACATATCCCATAGGACATTGATGCAAGAACAAAGGAAAATATCATGAAAAAATGGAAACATCCAATGGGAAGGCTTATTTTGCACACACTTCCCATAATGAAAATACAGTATTTTTAAGCAAAAATAATCAGTAATGGATCACACACAGCATATGTTACTACCAATGAGATTTTGACCCATTTGGCGCTGACGTCGTTTTGGAAACAAATTACTTTAACTTGTGACTACCGTTTCGCGTAATTTGTCAACCCACTTCTTGCGATAAAAAAATTAGTTTTTATTAGGAAGAATAACCTAAACCAAGGCTATTAAGTTAATAGAATACTAATTTTCCGTATTTTCTTTTTGTTTTATATGGTTTAAATTAACCTTAGCTTATTTAACATTGATACAATAGGGCACAGTTCGACATTATTAATTTTCGGATAACCTTCTCGCTTTTTAATGGTGCCATTTTCTTACTTCGTTATTTGTTTTCTTCAACAAATTGCAAATTTGTTTGTGAAATGAATCTCTGCAATCAATCATGGTGTGTGTATGAGCCCTTGTTGCCTTGTGGGTGTCAAAATGAAAATTTTAGACGATATTTGTTTGTCAAGTTTGTGTGTTTTTCCCAAAAGTTGTCAAAAACTAAAACACTTAGTGCATATATTCCCCTTATAGTATTCTTTTATCACTTTATATTTTTTAAGATAATTGTCTTAACAGTTGATAAGTTGACAGCAGACAAACGTTGAACTGAATAGGGTTGCCCGTTATGTATTTCGTTTCAAAACTTTGTGCAATCACACAATAGAATAAACGCAATTACAATTTTATTCGTTGTGATTACACAATTATTGTGTTAGCAATATTATTAGTTCTATTTTATGATGTTTATTAGTATAATTTTTATGTTTCTCTTCTTATCAGATTCTCTAATTGAGTATATCCATATAAATGGTTGTGTTCATGACCAAGTCGAAAATATTCAAATTCTTGTCTAAAGCTGCACCTCTTAGTTCATATATTTCAACCAAAAATACAGATTGAGCGAACAAAGTGCAAACACCAAAAGATGTGCTCATTATTATTAGGTATGATATGACAATGTAAATAATTTTAATTTAACACCGAACTGAGCACCTTTGTACAGTTTTCACCCCATAACCTATAAGTGCCAGCACATCTTCTATTAAGGAGGAGTGCTGAATTGTAAGTAAAAGATGACTTAAAAACTGCATTGTTTACCTTATCTGTTTCAAGTATATAAACATGTTTTTTCCTGTAATGAAAAAAAGATGATTTTCTGCAAATGATGTTTTGTTAATAACACATAATTATGTATTAAAATAAAAATGTATTATGTTACAGGATGGACCACAGTTAACGAGTTTTGATAAAGCAGACATGCCAAGGAAGAGATTAGCGTGTAACCAGCAAAGTTTACTCTTGTCTTCAACACTATGGTGACAACAATCAATACATGTATGAAAAAGTAATTAATAAGAGTATACTTTATGAATGTTTTAATTTAGAACATTTACTTTCCTCTTTTTTCTGTGGCATTTGTTTTCGCAGTGTCGTATTGTTTAGCAAAATAAATAACAGTTATCACCATTTTAAAAATCGATTTCTCACATTTAGGGTCCAATAAACAGGAAATTGTAGCATGATGCACCGATATCAAAAATCCTGTCGGCATGAGATGTCATAAAGTACCCAAGGCATTCTTCCTGCTGCTATGTGCCGATATCACCAATCGATTTTTAACCTTCATTCAACATTTACTTTGCTTTAACGTGGCAGCATTAACATAATAATAGTTTGCATTTAATTTTATATAAAGAACAAATAATGAACATAAATATGATGAATGATGATGATTATGATGATGATGATGATGATGATGATGATGATGATGATGATGATGATAATGATGATGATGATGATGATGATGATGATGATGATGATGATGATGATGATGATGATGATGATGATGATGATGATGATGATGATAATGATGATGATGATGATGATGATGATGATGATGCCTCTGCTGTCGCTGCTGCTGATGCTGATGCTGATGATGATGATGATGAAGATGACGAACGCACAATCACTCAAACGCACATACAAATGAACAAACAAACGAACGAACGGACAGACGGACTCACGAACAAACGAACAAACGAGCGAGCGAGCGAAAGAACCGAAAGACTGACTAACTGACCGACAGTTTTACTGACTTACTGACTTACTGTTTTACTGACTGGCTGACTGACTGACTGAATGAAATAATGTAAGAAAGAAAAACGAAATAATGAAAGAAATATATAATGAATAAATGAGTGAATGAACAACCGTAGGAACGAACGAGCCAACAAATTAACCACTGAACAAAGTCACGGATGCACAAACGCAAGAACGCACCAACGGACAAACGAACGGACGAACGGATGGATGGACGGACGGACGGAAGAATAGAGGAATGAATTAATGAATATATGAATATATAATATTTTTTTTTAATAAACCAATAAATAAATAAACGAATGAAAGAATGAATGAATGAACGAATGAATGAATAAAACCATGTTCCGTTCACACTTCCTGTTTTTTATTATTTTTGGTTTTGCATACTTAAATATAATTTAAATCTCAACAAATCCCTAGTGTTTTTAAAATTATGAATCTATTGTACATTTCACAGACATGACAACTTAACCACGCGGTAACAATATTCACTTTAGTATGTATTATATTCAATCCCAAATTCCTTGAATAAAATAAATATGTTTATTTAATATTTTACTTCTTTAGTTAGTTGAAGACCTAAAATTGCGGTTTTCTTTCTTTATTTTTAATAAATAATCGAGAAGATCGAGAAACCGTAGCCAAATTCGTTTTTCTTTTGTATCTATAAATAAACTAGTATAGATCTTTATGCCAGGTTATCTAGAGGCTAACCCCACACCAAATGGTATTATGGTAATACCATTGCATGTCCATACAGCGTAACTCCGTAAACCTAAGGCCTCTTGAACAGTAGAACTCGAGTCGTATCGGGTTTGCGGTACGTAAAGGAAATTTACGATACTTCATTAAAACCAACTAAGTCTGTTGTATTGCTTTTGAATACTGAATCGGATTTCACACTTAGATATATATATATATATATATATATATATATATATATATATATATATATATATATATATATATATATATATATATATATATATATATATATATATATATATATGTATATATATATATATATATATATATATATATATATATATATTAGTTTGTAATAAAAAATAGCTGTAACATGAACTTGATGTTCCAGTGGGATTTTATTTCAAATATCGATGTGTTATGTTGACTCATTCAAATAAGTTACCCTACCCTACATTAAATAACCTGTTATTTCGATGGCGTTCGATTTCGCCATTATATATTTCCTCTTAAGTAACCTAAGTAAAAGAAAGTCCTAGACAGCTTTAGCAAATACGAATGATTTGTCATTGAGTTGTAATAGTTATGGAGATCTAGCATATTTCGATTTCAAAGAGGCTGAATATACTTTCTTTGAGTGTTTTGAAAACACAACAACAAAAGAGAACGAGAATCATTTGCAATGCGTGCCTGGCGTATTTATAAAACCTCAACGAGGTAGAGATTATATTTAATGTGACTATAAATCTGCCTGGTAGAAAGAATTGTATAGTACATGTATTTGAGAGGTTATACGTTAACTACAAAGGACGCTGAAACATAAGCACTATACGTTAACCGATACATGGTATCAATGGTGTTGTGCAAGTGAAGACTTTATAATTTACATGACAATATCTGCTGTGTAGCTGTGCGTGTACCCTACAATAATGTGTATGTCGGAAGAAACCCTTGTTTGGGGCGGTAACACACTGAAAAATGCGCACTGTAAATTAAAAAAGTAGCTAAATTGGCTGAATGGTATCGTGAACATGACGAACTATTTCGTAAAAGTGAAATCGTTATTTGGTAGTGTTAATAGCAATATGTTTATTCGAACACTCTTGATTTATTTATTATCAATACCCAATTTAAATTACAAATAAGATAACAGTTCCAGATTCCTTTTTTTTTAATCTAATAAGGAAAACATTCTGACTATAAAAAATCACATGTATAACAATGTACCACATAATTATAAACACCATTAGTCATGTATTTCTATTTAAAAATAGTTGTACATACATATTTCTTCTTAATTTATTTAGTAATAATACTGCTGGTTTTTCGCAACCAAATAAGGAAAACGTATGAAGTTCTTACTTCAAACATGATTAACAACTGGCATTTTCAATTTTAAAAAGTATGCTATTATATAAATAAATATATATATATATATATATATATATATATATATATATATATATATATATATATATATATATATATATATATATATATATATATATATATATATATATGTATATATATTTCAATACTGAACTACTTCTGAGCGTATCCAATTCAATTTTGCAGCAGGAAAACAAAACAAATTAAGACTATAGAGAAACTGACAGTTTCACCTTTAAATATTTTTAAAAAAACATATAACTGTAAAGCATTTCTGTGAAAATAAATGTAGTTTTAATGATACAATAGTTATTCTAACACATTTCTATTTTTATGGTGTATCAATAATCAAGATCCTTGTTTCGCCACTGAATAGGAAACAATGAACAATATCATTATGTCTTATTCAAGGCGAAAAGTGTAATAACATTTTGTAACTCGACAATGAATCGTCCACGAATCTATAATGATTTTTTTTTTATAAACGGCGAAAATATTTATAAAAATGTATGCTGATATACTATTGCTTTTTGTAATACATTGAGACGTATCTTGTTAAACTTGTTTGCTGTCGTTAGCTAACTATTCTAATAGTAAGTGCTGAATCAATAAAATATGATTTTTTACCGAAACTTATGAATCTGTAAAAGTGTTGTTATTCGTTAGAATATGCCTTGTGTAAAATGGTGACTTCAGATGTATCAAACTCAACTCTTTTTTTATGTGTTTTTTTTGTCATTGAAGTCATTGAAGGCAACAGTTCGTTGCGATAAATCAAAATCATTAATCACGGTCGTCTAAAGCATTGGGGTCTCATTCGTAAACTGTTGTATCTGAATACAATGATTCAGACCATTGTACAATACAATTTAAAATATTACTTCTTTCATATATTTAAAAAATGTATGAAAACAAGATTGTATCATCGTTTTCAACATATGAATAGTCAGATGAACAAAAAGTTAACCAGAAATTTGGAAACAAAACACAACAACTCTGGCGGATGCACTTGTAAAACATTAAGATTACGTAATATATACGGGAAAACCGCCTGAATATACAAGAAAAATTGCCTATGTCAGAAATTTTGCTTGATGATTTTATTTGATTTCAAGTTGACCATTGTCAATAACATGTACTATTCAAGTTGTCACGTTATCCAAATAAATATCATATCATCAATAATTTAATGTTAGCTATTTATAAGATAGTAAAATGGTATTTTCGAGTGTTCGTTAAAAAAATATACACACACCAGTTTGATTGTTCGGATCCATTTTGTTCATTGGGAATGGCGGAAATGACCCAAGCATAAGATCTTTTCCGACACAAAACAAAGACGAATGAAAGGTCAGCTGACCGACATATAATAGCAGGCAAGGAATGTTTAACCCGTCCGTATATTAAATGGATGTATTGTCTATTGGTTTTCAAATTATTGTTGTCATGGCGATAAACTATCGAATGCATGTCGACAAATCGCAATTAACTAATTTATATTTAAATGTTATCCTATTTTGATCATTGTCTCCTAGCTCGGAATAAAAAAAAGGTTCTTCAAAAAGCAGATTGTATTACATCCGGTAAACTATTAATGTCGTTTTGTTCGCAAAGTTGTTATCATAGTGCAGAAGGCACTTCAGCTGTTTTCTGTTTCAAGTGTTTAATATTACAGTAACAAGTTCGAATTCTTAACGTAGGCCAATAAAACAGCCGCGAAAACTGCAAACTTAAATTTAATCTACTTTAAATTGTCTACAGTGATGAGATTTTGCAAAAAAATCTAGGAGGAAAATGACATTGATTCACACTATCTCATAGGATTCACATAAATTCCATTTCAAAGATTAAGCTCAGTTAAAACAAGAAATATAGTTTAAAAAAGATTTTCGACGTATATCTTGACTTTGAAATAAAGTTAGAAAATTAAGTTTTTTAATAATTAAATTAAAAACAAAGTTTTAAATTGTTTTTTTTTGTCACTTGTTAGTCGCATGTTCACCACATGACAAGTGTGTTTTTAAGTGCACGTATTTTCAAACCACACGTAAATGTTCGTGAATACAAATTATACTACGGGAGATCACATAATATATGTCCTGCCATGGTTATTAATGAGTTTATTTTATTCAAAATCGAAATATATGGCATTTTAATATTTGATTATCGCGCGGATTTTTTATTGCGTTTCGGCCTGCGCAGAAATTGCTCAGTCTAGTTAGGAGCTGCGCTATCAGATAGAAATCATGCAAGGTTTCGCGGTCGCATTAGGTATCTCCCGACCAGACTGAGAGATTTATGTTATTATAAAAATTATTCAAACACATTTTAAAAGAATAATTTCGAAAATGATGAAAACAAACCATTGTAATGTTTTCTATTGAGTTAAATATGGATAAATTATTTCCGATGGTCACGATTTTTCTCAATAAACAGAGTATTACTTATCATTGTAAAACAAAAATGAAATTGAATTTGTATGCATATAAAAATAAGACATTTTTCTTTTAATAGTTGTATTTGCTTTACATCATGAAATAGTAGTTCTGTTGATCACTTAGTGTTTTTTTCCGTTTTTCTCCCGTTGATCTGATAATGAATTGACTGCTATTAAGGTTGCATATTAATTTCATATTAATTGCCCAAGGTGCTGTGGTGTGCGCGTTTATGTGTGTTTTTCGGAATTCATGTCCATGTCGCGCTGCGTCTTCGCGAATGCATCTATTGGTTGACCTGCCCATGCGAGCTTTAATGAGAGCTGCGTAACGCGATTATGCGATTTAAAAAACGCACACAGTGGACTATCTTCATTGTACAAAACAGTTATGGTAAGTATACTCATCTCAAGAAAAGTATTAACCGTTCGCCTTCAGTCCTCAATCTTTGAGAGATTTGGTGAACAGTTGTACTTTTGCATACCGATTTTCAGAACCCCACTAAAAACCTTAATTGTTTGCAAGCGAATAAGTGAAAACGAAGTGCGAAATACCATACAAGAAGATAAACTCAGAACCATCTTTACAGAAATGGATATTCTGAACCATTGGTAGAAATATTTGAATTAGCTTACATAAATTAAGTTTTATTAAATATCGTTCTTTGTATATGAAACCGATGGAAAATGATGCTCATTGCTAAACCAAATAGACAATTGCAATATAATAACTTGGCATGCGTTACATTAACTGGATTTCATCTCTGAAAACGACTGACAATATGTCTAAGTTAGGCACTTCTTTAAATACACCGTCGTCCGTGGTTTTGAGATCGTTGGAGGTTAATTTCCTTTAACAAGAACAAAAGTGAACTAAATTACTCATCAATGATTATACAGCTATGAACGACTTAATTAAAGACTTGATATTAGCTATTAATGTTTGAATATTCATCGGTCTTTATATAGCAAATATAGCATGGGTCTGCATTCAAAAACCAAAAGAGCAACAGTCAGAGTATTTCACTGTTTATTGTTTAACATCATTTATACCAGAAAGTAAACTTAATCAAGCGGCCCCGAGTGTTATCGTGCGGCAAAGAAACAACAACAGAAATCGTTCATCCATAAAATCAAGCAGACCACAGACTAACATGAACAGCTGGATAAATTGCATGTCAAGCCAAATAATGTGTCCATTTTAACTCACAGTTCCTGTAGTCTGGTCAAGCTCTTGAACGACTCCCCAGAAAGGTTGCCTAATTCGTTACCTTGCAGCCACCTGAAGTGAAAACAAACAACGCAATGTGACTTATTATTCCAACATAACAGGTTAACACATTTCAAAGGTTCCCGGTATTGATTTAAATAGCACTAACAGTAAACAAGTTTACCGATACAATAAAGAGCAGATGAAATAAATAAATAAATATAAATAAATATATATTTATATACATATATGTGTGTGTGTATGCGTGTGTGTGTGTGTGCGCGTGTGTGAGTGTGCGGGTGCGTGTGCTTGTGCGCGTGCGTGTGTGTGTGTGTGCGTGCGTGTGTGTGTGTATATTTGTTCTTGAGCACCAAGATACTTTTGAAGTACAAGGAATACATCGATAGTACGAAAATATGTTACATTTGCCATAATGGCAAATGTATATACTCATTTATTTATTCATAGTTTAATAACCTTTCCTCTAACAAATGTTTTTCTAAATGTTATTCATACATATTCATACTACTGTTTCTTATTTTTTATTTGCAGAAAATATGCAACTTGCATTTTTTAGGACACCTTTTTGCAAATTGAACATTGCGTGATTGATAGAGGACAGCGCTGCAATTGCGCGGATAAGGCTTGAGCTGCTTTGACCGCAATTGGCATTAGATCCATTTGAGCATGACGTGGGTCTTTAAATAATATCTGTGTTTCTTATAAAGGGAACATCTAAGTACAATACTTTTCGATAGAAAATTGAAGTCCAACTGTGTTATTTAAAGCAAACGTTCGTATTTCCGACGCCGCATGAAGCCAATGTCAAGTTCGCTGTAAAATGTTTGGGTATCGTCGCGGGAAATTCACATATATTTTAACACTAATAATCAATATAAACGAGAAATTTGTATCCCGTTAAATCTATGTTATCACACAAGATTGTACATTGCAATTTTGGCTATTACCACAAGGTAAACTTTATTTTACGAAATTTTTTTAACGAATTTTTCGTTGGTTTTGATTTTTATGGGGCTACGGTCAATTGTTTATTCATAATTTTAAAAACGATTCTAATCAACAACGAATACATTAATAAAACTATAGTAATTTTCATATTCTAAATTTCCACAATCCAAATTTAAAATAAAGATGTATTGCTCCAAATAGTATTTATTTAATAACCCAGTGGGCATTTAACATTGCTGGAACGTTGTATTTAGGTTGCATTCGAACGCTGCAGCTTGGTTGTACCAATGGTCTATATGAAAGTTTTCCCGACGTTTTTTCCCAACATTGCTGCAACGTTGTATTTAGGTCGCATTAAAACGAAGTATTTTTAATTCTATTTTTTTAAATAATATAAAAAACTTTTTTTTACTGCCAACCGCTCTTTCGATTAGTATCGGCAGTTATGGACATTTTCGAGTTCGTTTCTTAGAAAAATCCATTATTTGAAGTCTATAGAGGAGTTAATGAAACGCTCCCCGATTGGGAATCGAACCCACCAACTCCCGATCACTAGGCGCACACCTCATCCCCTACACCACGGCGACAATTGAAAGTTTCAGACAAAAATGTTGACTATTTATTTTTTGTTGAAACTGTGATACTATAGATTCTACCATTTTAATGCATAACTTAAACAAAGTATTTCATCCGGCGATTTTGAGTTTAAGTACATCTTGAGCATCTTTAAGTTTAAGCAACTGATCTGTAAAATTTAAAAAATTGAATTTCTAAAATTTACAAGAAATCATATTTTCATTGATGCTATGCATGAACTGTATTATTATAAAGTACGATTCCTACTCGGGGAGCGTTTTATTATCTCCTCGTTAGACACCAAGTACTGGTTCTTTCTAGGAAACGGACTCGACAGTGTGCATATCTGCCGATAATACTCGAATAAGCGGTTGGCAGTAAATAGTTTGTTTATTTTATTTTTTTATATATTATTCAAAAAAAAAGAATTAAAAAATACTAAGTTTGAATGCAACCTAAATACAACGTTGCAGCAACGTTGGAAAAAAACGTCGGGAAAACTTTCATATACACCATTGTGACAACCAAACTGCAACGTTTGAATGCAACCTAAATACAACGTTGCAGCAACGTTGGAAAAAAACGTCGGGAAAACGTTCATATAGACCATCGGTACAAACAAACTGCAACGTTCGAATGCAACCTAAATACAACGTTGCAGCAACGTTGGAAAAAAACGTCGGGACAACTTTCATATACACCATTGTGACAACCAAACTGCAACGTTTTATGAAACGTCCGGGTAATGTTTTGCATGCAACGTTCGGTAATGGTTGCCGACGTTGCGACCTAAATATTACGTTGCCACAACGTTGCATACAAAACATTACCCGGACGATTATGATGATGATGATGATAATATTGACGACGACGACGACGACAAGGACGACGACGATGATGACTATGACGATGACGTTGGCGTTGTTGATGATGATAATGATGTTGATGATGATGATGATGATCATGATAATGATATTGTTGATGATAATGATGATGATGATGATGATGATGATGATGATGATGATGATGATGATGATGATGATGATGATGATGATGATGATGATGATGATGACGACGACGACGATGACGACGACGACGACAATGATGATGACGACGATGATGATGATGATGATGATGATGATGACGACGATGATGATGGTGATGATGATGATGATGATGATGATGATGATGATGATGATGATGACAATGATGATGATGATTATGATGATGATGATGATGATGATGTCGACGATGATGATGATGATGATGATGATGATGATGATGATGATGATGATGATGATGATGATGATGATGATGATGATGATGATGATGATGATGATGATGATGATGATGATGATGATGATGATGATGATGAAGCCTACACAAAATGTGAAGTATACGCTAAGGATTTTTATTTAACTGAGAAAACAATTATACTCTCATCTATCATTCCATATATGCTATCATATTTCTAATATCTAGCGATATTTTTCTTTACATATTATGCTTATTTTCTGATTAAATGAAATTGTATTTGTTTAACGATCAGATGTTGTGGTTTTTGGAAACTCACTGTGAAATTAGAGCTGACAAATAAAAAACTCACTGAGAAACTCAAGAGAATGAATTACATATTTAATTGCTACAACTTATACATATACATGTCATGGTACACGTTTTGAATGATATGTGTGTCTTGCAGATATTACATGTACATTTATGACGATGTTTATAGACAAGTTTTATTTTGCAATGTAAAAAATGGTGTCCAACTGATTGCTTTTGATATATCATATTAGTTTTTTCTAGTACGTATGATAGTTTAAAGAAAAAGTTATTTCTTCTGGTTCATGTTTCTTCTAAATATGGACTTCATGTGGAACGTCTGTGGCTGATTAATTAAGAGGAAGAAAATTATGATGATGATGATGTTTATGATGATGATGATGATAATAATGATGAAGCTGATGATGATAAAGATGATGATATTGGTGATGATTTTATAAGATGATTGGGGTGGTGGTGGGGGTAGTGGTTGAGGCAGTGATGATGCTGCTGCTGCTGTTGGTGGTGGAGGTTGTTGTTGTGGTCGTGGCTGTTGTGGAGGTGTTGGCGGTGATGATACGTATTAAGATAATGATAATTATTATTTTGATTACGGTCTTTAAGATATTAATATTCAAATTATTACAATGATGATAATAGTCCCTTTGCGGGAGATGATGATGATGCGGAAAGTGATGATGAGTGTGTTAATGGCGAGGAAAATTGCGATAATGACTAGCTTGTAGGTTACTAGCTTGAGCATATAATGAAGTTTCAGCATTGATGACCCTGATCTAGACAAGTAGTTGCCATATGCAACGCGTTAATATGCCAGTGTACCTTATGTTGTATTAAAATAAAAGTTTACACATTGCATACACCCCATACCGAAAGAAAACTGTCAAGTTTACTGAATAAAACTGTCTGAACCATTTAAAGTTCGTTTAAATCAATCGTATAATAGTAAATCAACACTAAGTTTTAAAGTCAAACCATTCAACTACTGCACCAGTAATTCCTCGACATTCTTGAATCAAGATTATCAACAGTTAAAATAAGTAATTGAGATCATCAAAAATAAAATATAATTCTGATTGCAATTTCCATTATACATTTAGGTTCTCACTTTATTGGTAGTATTTGTATATAAGGCAAATAAATTGGATCTACGAACGGATGATATACAAATCAATAACATACACATTCATATAAACATGTATCGTGTATTTTCAAATCACATCATCGTATTTTGATCTGACAAATCGCTACGAGGACTACATAGGATTTAGTGTTTACAATTAGAATACTAATTATTGAGAACATTGATAATCTCGTGTATCATTTAGTTATGATCTATAATATACCGATGAAACAAAACTGATTACCTGTTTAAACAAAACTTTAACGAATGATTGATTTAGTGAAGACTCCATTACTTTAAATCGACAATGGTACGAAGTGATAAGACCAAAGTGGTTCTATGATGGGCTGTATATAACGGAAGTTCTTAATAGCACTTATATATTAAAGTCTTTAGACATATTTGCATAAGTGAAGTTGCATCTGTATTTTTTCTAAGTTGCTTTTTTTACCTTAACGTAAAAAATATAGTAAAAATAAATATATTACTTAAACGGCACATTGAAAAAGTAATCTCTTTTGCGAAACTGTAATCAATTAATAGGCATGCCATGAGTAATGGATAAAACATACAACTGCACAGTAAAACAAATTAGTAACTGTGAATACCTTATAAACAGTAAGAACGGACTATTTGAATAGCTCAATATACGTTTGTTCTGAATATCAAAAATAGATATTCATGAACGTAATATGTATGTTTTTATAGTTAACTACTCGTTTAACACATTTCTGCTTCTAATTAATAGTAACGTTCCTTTTTTCCGGTAAAATAAAGGAAACGGAACCAGATCATCGTTCCTCATACAAGCCAAAATAGGAACAGAGATTTTCTTACATAGTAATAATTACTACGAAATATATGTATTATATCGTTGTGATATAAATTAAGAGTTCTTGAATTATATTTATTACGTAAGGTTCAGATATTTCAGTGTCAAAAAGTCTCAAAGAAGAGTATTCCTTTACTATAAACGAACAGGTTCTTTAGAATATAACGTCAAGTAACTACCAATCTAGCAAGGTCACAAGACATGAGATTGAGCCTATATATTTATTTTTGATTGTGTATTAACGATAAACGAGAAGTGCCCAAATAAACGCTCGTTTGTAGTTTAGCTATTGTTTTAACTTTTCTTTTAAAGTGTTGAAGTCAGTTTTTCAGGGTAAAAAGTCCCATTCACTAGTTCTCCCAGACTATAGACTTAGAAGTTTTTGTAGATCGCAACAGGATGTCCATATATAAATCTTCTGTACATGTTCATTAATCAATTTAAACTGTAGCGTTTTTATTTACATTGTTAAAAAATCCGCGACCGTGTAAAAGAATCCAAATGTGAAGACAAGTGTTTTCCCGAAATATGAACTTACTAACTAGCAACAACTAAAACGCGCTTAAAGATAACGAGTACATAAGCATCTGTCATGTTCTTATAGTAACCTGCCCTCTATATTCGTTACGAGCGGGTGATTTGTCATCAAATTTAGCGTTTGTATTAGCTTTTAAACGTACAAAGACAATGGTTCAGTTTCCAGAAATCCCAAGCAACATTTTTCCGGATCTTTGATACTACATGTTTTAAAGTAAAAAGCCACCTATCACGCTGAAGGTGTACCATGTCCAAGTTCGTCACGTTACTTTTTAACGACGTTGGATATCTTTTACAATTATCTAACGTGATTTATCAAAAGCGTACTCCACTTAGTCATCCTTGAAAACTGGTTGGGACTTGTACCAACATTTCATTGGATATTAACAGACGTAAAAAGTATGGTTTGGACAGCTCCGCCGAAAAATGTAGACAGGTATAAGATACAAAACATTATATGTAAAGAGATATAAGAACTAACATAAGAAGGAATATATGTTTCGAGTTAGTTACAAAGAAAGAAAAAAAAGTGAAAACAACGAAATAAATAACTACGCACAAAAAGGGGCACAAAATGTTGGGAAATTACCATTTTCTTTGTTTTCTTGTTTTTATTGATCTAAAATAGCATACGAGCATAAGACAAATACATACGATATGCTTACTTTGCATGACCTGCATGTTATCAGGACATTTGTAATAGAGCACCGGATGCTTTGTTTACAGAGGTGACATTTTATTATTTTACATCCCAAATCTGGTTGGACAGTAAATATTAAAATGACCCAACTTTATTGTACCAACACCTTACTAACTGGCGCTCGAATATCTTAGTTTGTACAAATTAGACAAGGAAATGATATATGCATTCTACGATAAATAGAAAAAAATTGATGTATTCGTATAGTGATATTGTATACATAAAGTGATGAGTCTGGACAAAATGTTACTTAAAGGGCTGTATAAAAGGGCATTGTATAATGTGTTTTGTAGAATTTTTTCAAGCACATGGTATTATTTGAATTTTTAATCAAACCCCTTTTTATACATTGGTATATAAGAACACAAGAACAATGTAATATTGAATTCTCATATTCAACGTAAACAATTAATGTCTTGAAAAACCTTTGTGTGATATCGCAAATATACGACAGCTACTCAAAGAAAAATATACCGTTTCTTTAAATAGTTGGGCAGATCTAAGTCACTGACACATGTGTGAACTAGATTTTCGAAATATGGTTATCCAAGAATGCAAACTTTATCAAACAAATGCAAGCAAGAAATAACGTGCTTTCAGTTCATAAACACGACGATTGATTGCTTCAACTACTGCGTGTAATCTATATTTTTCACTGATCACGATCACACACCACCACTTGTTTTAAACAATTACACATAATCTTAATAGAATTACATTCAGTTATTGTCGTTCATTTAGATGATAATTGATTTTACATGTACTATTATAAATATACCTTCATAAGTCGTACACTTTAATCAACACTTTAATTTTAAATTAATTTTGCAGTAGTACATTTATTAAAGTGTATTCCAAGCTTTTGGAACAATGATTTTCTCCATTGTACGAGATTAAAATGAGTAATATCGAGTTCGTTCCATCTCATCGTTACATATTTCCTCTATAGTAACCCTTGTCACAGAAAGTTTTAGACAGCTTCGCCGAATACGCATTATTTGTCATTGAGTATTAGTTGGCGTGCATATTTGATATCGAAGATGACAAGAGAATCATTTGAAATGTGCGTCCGACATATTTATATAAAGCTTAACTGGCGATATTAAACGGAACGTGGGTGTACCATTTAGTAGATGGTTTGATATATATATATATATATATATATATATATATATATATATATATATATATATATATATATATATATATATATATATATATATATATATATATATATACATACATATATTTGCCAAAACACTGGGATAAGTTTTGTCTGAAACATTTTCGACAAGAAAAATATATGATACAGTTAATTGAACACACGTGTATCATTACTGATGTGCACTAGCATGGTATTTGACCGTAAATCCGCCTGGTGTAAAGCAATGTGCAGTCAAACATATGTGAGTTCACACGTAAACTACACAGGGCATTGAAGCATAAGCAGTGAGCTAGTTATTTACCGCCATATCGAATGAATGGTGATGTGCAAGTGAAGAATTTAAACGGCACGTGACAGTATACGCACGTTAGCTGTGCATGTACTTTACAAGGACGAACGTGTTAGCCCATAGTCCGGGAAAAGCCTCATTGCAAACGTTTGGTCACTGAACAGGGCGCACTTTAAGATGGAAAAATATTATTTAAACGCGAAATAGGTTGAATTGGTACGTACACGTAATGAAACGCATTTGATTTATTTATACTCAATTTCCCCTTATAATAGGAACTAATGAACTAGTTTTGTATTTCGTATTCAAATCTAATAAGGAAAAGCATTTTCTAATTATGACAGTACATTCACATGTAAAACAATATACAAAATAACTATAAATGTATGCATGCATTATTTATCAACGTTGTTTTCTAAAAAAGTTCTTCTTCATTGTATTGTTCGTGACCGAATAAGTAAAAGTAACTAGTTTCTCATTTAACCCGAATAAGGAACTGGAATTTCCAACTTGAGAGATATGTTCATAGAAAAAACTGTACCATATAACCCTGGACATCCTTTTGCATGTTAAAATAATATAAATATATATTCCAAAACATGTTTATCAATACTTTTTTTCTGTTTTGTTTTGCAACAGAAGAACGAACAATTACCTTTTTGCCGTATTCTTTATTAAAGCCCTATGTTAAACTGAATGTTCTAATTTAAATAATGTTGAACGTGTATACAAGTGTACCCGATAGCTTTGAAAATCAATAATCTTATAATAATAAAATATATTTATTCTAAAACAGTTCCACTATTTGTTTATTTATCAATTATCTGTTAGTGTTTTTCCGATTGAAAGTAATAGCAAGGTTGGCTGTATTGACGTCATGTGTAGTTTAATTCGTACCTCAAACGTTTCTATATTGATTTTAAATTTATTATTATAAGTATTATTATATTAATTATTTAAATGTAAATTCATTTTAAAATCAAAACTACATGTAAATTTATATGGCGAGTTTGATTAATAAACAGTTTTCGTTAATGTAAAAGATGCAGGTTCCATGTTCAGCCCCGAACAGATACTGGATGTCTAGTAAACAGAACGAAGTTGAAATATGTAGGGATAATAATTCTGACATCATAGCAATACGGTACACTTTTTTACTTAGTTTGGTTAATGCCAAGTTATTATATTAGTAAGAAAATTACAGTCCTTAATTTGGCTTGAATATCATGATTGTCTTAGTTATGGCATACAGTTTGAATAATCAACCATATTTTTAAGTGAGAAAAGCCAGTTCTGTTCTCGACTTGAATATGGAAAGAGGAAAGGTTTTATTATCAATGAGTAAACCTTTGTAAACATTGGTTCGCATAAATATTGTCACATCAGGACTACATTAAAATGATTGTCAAAGTTACGTGGTTCAGATTGATATATACGATGTGTCATTAGGTAAGTTAGAAAATACTAGCCCCTCATTTAGTTTTAATAAAAATTGAGGAGCCTGTTCCTTAGTTATTGTTTACTATTGACAACGGAAATTGAATATAAGTTAATAAAACTATGTAGCGATATGTTGTATGAAATATTTAAATGTCATACCTACATATAAAAATAGTTTCAATGTTATGGGTTGCGGTTAGAAGAATGGACGATTATCATTACGGTTCAAAAGTGCCAGTTCTTTATTCAATTAAAATGAGGGATACAAAACTGGCGAACTGCTTGTATTTCAGTCGTAAAAAGAGCTTGGGTTATTAATAAACACAACTATGTAAAAAATGTTTGAATAATATTTGTATATTAAAGAGCTTTTCACAAAAACGAACTGTGTTTGTCCCTGTAAGGAGTCCAGCTCAGTGTAAAGCTGGTATAAAGGCATATTATTATATGACATAAGATTGTAAACGAGGAAATCGTTGAAAAAAGATCTTTATTACATTGGTATACAACGCATTATCGGTGGAAATGTTTGCAAAACAATTCGCTGGTATTTTATACCGATAATAAACTTGATGTATTGTATTAATGTGTGAAACATTTGAGGCATTACATATG
>NC_068367.1:74638019-74675519 GCF_020536995.1 Dreissena polymorpha | reverse complement strand
ACATTTTAACATAACTACGCCCTATAAGAAGCTCCGGATATATTATAATCGTCGAACTTAGAAGTGCATCAATGAAACATATTTTCCTTAGTATGTCAGGCCATATTATTAGACACCGTATATGTAATACCGTTAAAATATTGCCAAGAGATTAGTCTGCTTATACAACCAAACAGAGTAAACAAGCGTCATTCGAGACAAACGATACTGCATTTTGCAAAATGTATTTCTTAAAACGCACTCATTATATTTTACCGTCTGACATTTCGTGATACAGCGTGTGCGATGACTTCATAGTGTTATACCGTGTATATCTCTAGTTAATCAAAAAAATAATAATTGAATTGTATTTCAAACATTTTTTAACATAAAAAATAATGCCATGGTAGTTTTAACATAAAAAATAATGCCATGGTAGCTTGAAATAGTGTCATAGCATTTAGAGAAGTTCATAATCAGAAGTAAGAAATGCATTCACAAGACGATAAACAAGCAGTCGTCGTATTTAAGGTATAATGTGTCAGTGAACCAACCCGTTGTCAGGATATATACACGCTTACGTTGAATGTTTTATGAACACAAGTCGTATACCCTTTTGATTAACTATTTTATGTAAGCAGCACACAAATTATAATGGTAAAGTTATAACTATCGATACAATCTCCATTATATTGTACTTAAATAAAAATTGACGTATCGCCTAAAACACTCCACATTCGGAATATAACCATAACTTACTTTAAACAAAAGTTTATGAACCAGTTATAGTTATATTAAATCAGTCGTATCATAGTTAATCAACGCAAAGTTTTAAAGTCTGGCAATTCAAATAATACACTAATAATTCCTCATAATTCCCAAATCAAGATGATCAACAGTTAAGTGGATCCATGATGGGCTGTTTATAAGTTTAGTTCTTAATATCAATAACCAGATCCTCATTCCTAACCCAAATCAAACTAGGAAAAGAGATTCTCTTACAATGTTATAATATTATGTGTACATATCTATTACAACTACGCAACTTATTTCACATGTCGTTGCGATACTAATTTAGCGTTATTGTATCATATTTTGTAGGCATAGTGCCCATGTTTCAGTGTCTAGGAGTCTTAAGGAAGAATGTTCCTTTACTATACATGAACAACATTTTTTAAAATACAGAAGTACCTACCAAACTAGTAAGGTTATGTGACATCAGACTTAGCTGAGATTTTATTTTCAGAGTTGTTATCGACTAAAAACTTGGCGTGCCCAAATATTACAAACAATACATTTTACCAGAGTATAGACTATCACCCGTTTGTAGTATAGCTATTGCTTTAACTTTTCTTTTATCGTACATTACCCAGTTTTGCAGTGCCCCAGCCAAGAGTTGTCCCAAACCTTAGATACATTATTATTAGAAGATGACATAAACATTTTACAAACTGACATGTCGTTTGAATAAATCACCTGCACGTGTCATTTAATCAAATTTAATTGATTTAATTTAATAGTATGTACTTTGTAAAATACAGCAACCATGTAAAAGAATCCAACAGTCAAAATCAATTGGTTTCTCGGAATATTGACTAACACGTGATTGTAGAGTACATAATGCTGATAAAGTCACCTGCGATCTCCATTTATTTACGTGCCGGTGATTTTTCATTCAATTAATTGTTTGTATAAGCTTTTAAACAAACAGTGACAATATCAGTTGCAAGAATCCAAACAAGATTTTTTCCGGATCTATGATGATACATACTTGAATATTAAAAAGCCAGCTATCACGCTGGTAAAGTTATCTGCAATCAAAATTCTTCACATTAGCTTTTAAGCGGAAGTGAACATGTTTCAAAGTATTTAACGTGCGTCATCAAAGGCGGACTCCACTTAGTCATTCTTGAAAACTTGTTCGCCATTTTATCAAAATTTCATTTGATATTAACAGAAGTAAAAATTGGGTAAGACAGCTTCGCCGAAACATGAAGAAAGCTTTTAGATATACATAATAATAAGTTAAGCAATATAAAAACCAACATAACAAGAAATATTATATTTCGAGTTACAAAGTTAAAACACATTATTTCTTTTTCAATTTCTATTAAACTGAATTGGACACAAACAAAAGTGATTATTACGCATTCAAGTGGCTCAACGGTACAACATGTTGCGAAATGAGCGCTATACCCGGTTTTCTTGTTTTTAATAATCTAAAATCATATACAAGAATGAGTAGAATATTTATGTTATGCATACTTAAAATAACCTGCAAGAAATAATGTCATTTTTATTCAAACATAGGATCCTTTGCTTACAGAAGGTGCAGTTTATTATCATAAATCACATATCTGGTTGGACAGTTAAATGACCCAGCAATGTTGTACCAACACATAACTAACAGAATCTCGAATCCCTTACTTTTACACCAAATCAAACAAGAAAATAATGCATGTATTATTCGATTAATAAAAAAACATGTTGTATTATGAAAGTATTATTATATACATAAAGTTACGAGTCAGGGCTTAAAGGTACTTAACGGGAGGTATAACAGGGCATTATATAATGTGTTTTGTAGATTTCTTCCATACTCATTGTGTAATTTTAATGTTTAATAAATACCCTATTAATGCCTTGATGTATACGAAAATAAAGTGTAAGATCGTTATTTAAAATTCTTTTATTTTATCTTAACAATTAATTCTCGAAGAAGCCTTAAGTGTGACGTTAGAATAAATGGTCGGGCAGATCTACGTCACAGGAACATGTGTAAAAAGATTTCCAAATATGTTAATTTAAGTAGGCAAAGTTAAAAAAAAATCAAAAGCAAGAACAGCGTTCCATAACATAATATACTTGCTGATTGATTGCTTAACTTACTTCGTATAATCCAGCTTTTAATCATCATCATCATCATCATCATCATCATCATCATCATCATCATCATCATCATCATCATCATCATCATCATCATCATCATCATCATCATCATCATCATCATCATCATCATCATCATCATCACCATCATCATCACCACCACCACCACCACAACCACCATCATCATCATCATCATCATCATCATCATCATCATCATCATCATCATCATCATCATCATCATCATCATCATCATCATCATCACCACCATCACCACCACCATAAGCATCATCATCAGCATCATCAGCAGCAGCAACATCATCATCATCATCATCACCATCACCATCAACACCATCAGCATCATCAACATCATCACCACCATCACCACCACCATCAGCATTAGCATCATTATCACCACAATCATCATCATCATCGTCATCATCATAATCATCATCATAATCATCATCCGCACCTCCTCCTCCTCATCATCATTCTTTTCAGCCTCCTTCTCCTCAAACATACAGTACATAAGCTAACAGTTTATTCAGATTAACCTTCAGTCTTAAATTACAAATTACATTTATTGAAAAGACGCGCCATTTTGTTTGAATATCGTTTGATGTTTAGCAATAAATTATCAACGGCAAACACAAAAATAGTGTTTTAAATCATACAAAAAGATTAGAATGACGGTATGTAAATATTCTTTTTAAATGATTTTGAAGCAAACTTATCACATAAAGTGTCTATTTTTTTTATCAAGATTACACATTTTAAACGAATTTCACGGACTAAATATTCTTATTTTGTTATAAAGAGTATTAGCGGGCAAGTAGTTTTATATTACCAAGTCATGATCTTCATGCTACTCGTGCATTACAACGCGCAATGTAACATAGTACGCATTTTATGTGAAGGCTAATTTTGCACACACTTCCCATAATGAAAAATACAGTAATTTTTAGGCGAAGATTATTAGTTATTTATCATAAACTGCATATATCAAATATTTCTTCGTACATAGGCATTGGCATTTTAACAAGATACAATATACTTAAATTTGCAAAACTTCTGTTCCGAAAAGGTTTTACGGGGCCTTTTCAAATAAATAGAATTGTATACAATTTAAGAAACGTGTTGGTTGTCTAATCAAATTTTGAACAATTACACCTAACACCTGCATAAAATACTACATTTTGTATTTGAGAACCACCTACATTGATGCATCAGTTTGAAGCTACTTGAAAAAATACGGAATTATAATTTCACATACATTATATGCACTACGTTTTAAGTCTGAACAACTTACAGTATCTTTAAGTTCGTCAGCCCTTTAAATGCATCGTCGTGAAGGAATGTGATCTTGTTGTCATTTAAACTCCTGGAACAAAAACGAAGTCAACTGAATTAAAAAATATATAATGCTACGAAACAAATAATCATATATTTAAAATAATTTAAAAAATGGTTAAAGTGCATCTGCTTATGCAGGGGAGGCTTTATTCAAACTACATGTACCAACAACATGCACATTGCATAGTTTCATTAATAAACAGCACTCCACTGAGAAAGCGAAGAAACCCTCGCAGTCAAAATGACATGAACAAGACAAGGGCTCACAACAGAGCCAGTTCTTCCATCCAATCAACCACAACAAACTACAATCAGCGCCTTGTGAGTTCACAGTAAGGCAACACAAGTAAACACGACGCTAATCGAGGTGAATATGAAGATAAGGATGATGATAAACATGACGCTGAGGATGATCATAATGCTAATGCAGATGATGCTGACGACGACGACTACGACGACGCGACTTATTTGCACAAGTATATCAATAATGCTTATAATTAACTGTCTGACTATCTGACTTTAGAATAGTTTATTGATTTACTCATATGTGATTGTGGCTGAACGTGAAAAAGACGGGAAATGTTCATTAAACCTTGTCGTCCTTCGTTAACTATTCTTCCCACAAAAGACAAACATGTAACGTTATATAGAACGTGTTTGACACTAGGGGATGAATGCGAACACTAATTGTATTATGGTTTGGAATACATTGTGTGCATTTTCTACGCTAAATCTATACAACCACGTAAATAGACACATTTTAACATAACTACGCCCTATAAGAAGCTCCGGATATATTATAATCGTCGAACTTAGAAGTGCATCAATGAAACATATTTTCCTTAGTATGCCAGGCCATATTATCAGACACCGTATATGTAATACCGTTAAAATATTGCCAAGAGATTAGTCTGCTTATACAACCAAACAGAGTAAACAAGCGTCATTCGAGACAAACGATACTGCATTTTGCAAAATGTATTTCTTAAAACGCACTCATTATATTTTACCGGCTAACATTTCGTGACACAGCGTGTGCGATGACTTCATAGTGTTATACCGTGTATATCTCTAGTTAATCAAAAAAATAATAATTGAATTTTATTTCAAACATTTTTTAATATAAAAAATAATGCCATAGTAGCTTGAAACAGTGTGATTGCATTTAGAGAAATTCATTATCAGAAGTAAGAAATGCATTCACAAGACGATAAACAAGCAGTCGTCGTATTTAAGGTATAATGTGTCAGTGAACCAACCCGTTGTCACGATATATACACGCTTACGTGGAATGTTTTATGAACACAAGTCGTATACCCTTTTGATTAACTATTTTATTTAAGCAGCACACGAATTATAATGGTAAAGTTATAACTATCGATACAATCTCCATTATATTGTATTTAAATAAAAATTGACGTATGGCCTAAAACTCTCCACATTCGGAATATAACAATAACTTACTATGAACAAAAGTTTATGAACCAGTTATAGTTCTATTAAATCAGTCGTATCATAGTTAATCAAAACAAAGTTTTAAAGTCTGGCAATTCAAATAATACACTAATAATTCCACATAATTCCCAAATCAAGATGATCAACAGTTCACATAAGTAAATAAGATCATAACATATTACATATATGTCTGATTACAATTTTAAACGTCTTCCGATATCTCACGATATTTGTTGTATTGTTATTTTAGACCAACAAAAGATTCTACGAACGGGTGATATTTAAAACAAATAAATAACATACATATTCATATAAACACGTATTGTTCATTTAAAAATCAACTCATGGTGTTTCGTTCCTACCAACCGCTACAAACATTACACACGATTTAGTTATTTAACAATGATAACATTTATATTTGCATTTATCATTTAGTTATGGTCTATGATATACCGATACAACCAACCTGATAACCCTTTCCACCAAGATTGACAGAATGATTCATTTTGTATATAGCCCCATTACTTTAAATCAACAGTGGCACGAAGTGATAAACTTTAAGTGGATCCATGATGGGCTGTGTATAACTTCAGTTATTAATATCAATAACCAGTTCCTCATTTCTAACCCAAATCAAACTAGGAACAGAGATTGTCTTACATTGTTATAATTTTATGTATACATATCTGTAACAACTACGCAACTTATTTCACATGTCGTTGCGATACTAATTTAGCGTTATTGTATTATATTTGTACGCATAGTGCCCATGTTTCAGTGTCTAGTAGTCTTAAGGAAGAATGTTCCTTTACTATAGACGAACAACATCTTTTAAAATACAGAAGTACCTATCAAACTAGTAAGGTTATGTGACATCAGACTTAGCTGAGATTTTATTTTCAGAGTTGTTGTTGACTTAAAACTTGGCGTGCCAAAATATTACAAACAATACATTTCACCAGAGTATGGACTATCACCCGTTTGTAGTATAGCTATTGCTTTAACTTTTATCGTACATTACCCAGTTTTGCAGTGCCCCAGCCAAGAGTTGTCCCAAACCTTAGATACATTATTATTAGTAGATGACATAAGCATTTTACAAACTGACATGTCGTTTGAATAAATCACCTGCACGTGTCATTTAATCAAATTTAATTGATTTAATTTAATTGTATGTACTTTGAAAATACAGCAACCATGTTAAAGAATCCAACAGTCAAAATCAATTGGTTTCTCGGAATATTGACTAACTCGTGATTGTAGAGTACATAATGCTGATAAAGTCACCTGCGCTCTCCATTTATTTACGTATCGGTGATTTTTCATTCAATTAATTGTTTGTATAAGCTTTTAAACAAACAGTGACAATATCAGTTGCCAGAATCCAAAACAAGAGTTTTTCCGGATCTTCTTTGATGATACATACTTGAATAGTAAAAAGCCAGCTATCACGCTGGTAAAGTCATATGCAATCAAAATTCTTCACATTAGCTTTTAAGCGGAAGTGAACATGTTTCAAAGTATTTAACGTGCGTAATCAAAGGCGGACTCCACTAAGTCATTCTTGAAAACTTGTTCGCCATTTTATCAAAATTTCATTTGATATTAACAGAAGTAAAAATTGGGTAAGACAGCTTCGCCGAAACATGTAGACAGCTATTAGATATACATAATAATAAGTAATGCAATATAAAAACCAACATAACAAGAAATATTATATTTCGAGTTACAAAGTTAAAACACATTATTTCTTTTTCAATTTCTATTAAACTGAATTGGACACAAACAAAAGTGATTATTACGCATTCAAGTGGCTCAACGGTACAACATGTTGCGAAATGAGCGCTATACCCGGTTTTCTTGTTTTTAATAATCTAAAATCATATACACGAATGAGTAGAATATTTATGTTATGCATACTTAAAATGACCTGCAAGAAATAATGTCATTTTTATTCAAACATAGGATCCTTTGCTTACAGAAGGTGCAGTTTATTATCATAAATCATATATCTGGTTGGACAGTTAAATGACCCAGCAATGTTGTATCAACACATAACTAACAGAATCTCGAATCCCTTACTTTTACACCGAATCAAACAAGAAAATAATGCATGTATTATTCGATTAATAAAAAAACATTTTGTATTATGAAAGTATTATTATATACATAAAGTTACGAGTCAGGGCTTAAAGGTACTTAACGGGCGGTATAACAGGGCATTATATAATGTGTTTTGTAGATTTCTTCCATACTCATTGTGTAATTTTAATGTTTAAAAAATACCCTATTAATGCCTTGATGTATACGAAAATAAAGTGTAAGATCGTTATTTAAAATTCTTTTATTTTATCTTAACAATTAATTCTCGAAGAAGCCTTAAGTGTGACGTTAGAATAAATGGTCGGGCAGATCTACGTCACAGGAACATGTGTAAAAAGATTTCCAAATATGTTAATTTAAGTAGGCAAAGTTAAAAAAAAATCAAAAGCAAGAACAGCGTTCCATAACATAATATACTTGCTGATTGATTGCTTAACTTACTTCGTATAATCAAGCTTTTAAACTGGATTACGATCACACACCATCACAAGTTCTGAGGCATTGCCAATAATCTAAATAATAGAGTTACTTACAGTTATTTTCGTTAATATAGTTAATAAATGAATATATGCTATTATAAATATGGCTTAGTAAGTCGTTCAATTTAAATCATACTTTTACTTTAAATTAGTGTTGTAGTAAATTTGAGTGTGTAATCCAAGTTAAGTTCAACCCGATTTATTTTAGTTCGATAGCATTGAAGCCGTAGGCTTATTGAAACGCTATCGAGTCCGTTTTTGGTAGAACCAGTACTCAGTGTCTTTTGGGGAAGATATAAAAAACGTTCCCACAATAGGGATCGAACCGTTGGCCTCCCGGTCGCTAGGCGGTCATCATCTCAACTACCGTTTTTCAAAGGAGGAGCGAGCGAGCGAGCTAGCTAGCGAGCGAGCGAGCGAGCGAGCGAGCGAGCGAGCGAGCGAGCGAGCGAGCGAGCGAGCGAGCGAGCGAGCGAGCGAGCGAGCGAGCGAGCGAGCGAGCGAGCGAGCGAGCGAGCGAGCGAGCGAGCGAGCGAGCGAGCGAGCGAGCGAGCGAGCGAGCGAGCGAGCGAGCGAGCGAGCGAGCGAGCGAGCGAGCGAGCGATCGAGCGAGAGCGAGCGAGCGAGCGAGCGAGCGAGCGAGCGAGCGAGCGAGCGAGCGAGCGAGCGAGCGAGCGAGCGAGCGAGCGAGCGAGCGAGCGAGCGAGCGAGCGAGCGAGCGAGCGAGCGAGCGAGCGAGCGAGCGATCTAGCGAGCTATCGAGCGAGCGAGCTATCTAGCTATCGATCGATCTATCTATCTATCGATCTATCTATCTATCTATCTATCTATCTATCTATCTATCTATCTATCTATCTATCTATCTATCTATCTATCTATCTATCTATCTATCTATCTATCTATCTATCTATCAATCTATCTATCTATCTATCTGTCTATCTGTCTATCTGTCTATCTGTCTATCTATCTATCTATCTATCTATCTATCTATCTATCTATCTATCTATCTATCTATCTATCTATCTATCTATCTATCTATCCATCTATCCATCTATCCATCTATCCATCTATCCATCTATCCATCTATCTATCTATCTATCTATCTATCTATCTATCTATCTATCTATCTATCTATCTATCTATCTATCTATCTATCTATCTATCTATCTATCTATCTATATACACATAATGTGTTGATCAATAAATGTGTTGCCATGAACGTTTAATAATTTAACTTTCATTAAAATTATGAATTTGTTATTTCGCTTGCGTTCGATTTTTTTTGCTTTTCCTTTTAAAAACACCTTTTGTAACAAAAGTCTTAGACCTATACACCGAATACAAATTATTTCTCATTGAAGAGTGGTAGTGGCGCATGTAAATCGTATTTCAATTCTCACAAGGACGAATACATTATGATATGAGTGTTAACAAAAGAGAAAGTAAATCATTGACAACGTGCGCATGATGTATTTCAATAAGCTCAACAGTCAACTTTTAACGGCACATGACTGTATCATTTGTAGGTGTCTTGCTACTTGAAAAAAACGGGAAATTTTGCCTAATATCTTTTCTACAAAAAACGGTATAATCACGTTTAATAGTATCATAACTAATGACCACGCGATGCATAAAAATGATATCTAAGTATTAATCCGCCTGGTAGACAAAATGGACAGTAAAATATACGTACGTTCATGTGAAAAATACACGGGACAATGAAAAATGAGAATTGAACGTTATTGAGTTATTAACATCCATATTGTACAATTTTATACGTGCATGTAAACAATTTAGAGGCACATGTCAGTATCAGTATGGTAGGTGAGCATGAACTCTACAATAACGTGTAAGTCCCTAGTCGAGTGAAACCCTTCTTTCGGACGTTTGGTCACTTACAAAATGCGCACTTTAGGATAGCAGAAGATTATTCAAACGCTAAATGGGTTGAATGGACACGTACATTTAAAAAACACATTTGATTGAATTGCACTTCATTCCCCCTTGAAATAAGAAATAAGTTACTGGTTCAAATCTATAAAGAAGGCATTTTCTAATAAAAACAGTGCTTTACCATGTAACATAATACACCACATAACTATCAATAACTCAATTAATAGAATACATACGAAAGTTATTGTTGTTAAATATTACTGCTTAGATGTTATGTTCGAGGCCGAAAAGGGAAAAAGTAACTAGTTCCTGATTCAACCCGAATAAGGAATTGACATTTCCGACATGATAAGTATTAACAGAGGCGGAAATGTACCATATTACCTTAAACATGATTTTGCATGTCAGTATGCTATTAATATATATTAAATTCCATGTTTACTTGTAGTACATGTATTCAGTTTCTTTGTGCAGCAGATAAAATAAAAAAATTAAATAAAAACTGGCACGTTTTAATTTAAATAATGTGGAACATGTATTAAACTGTGCCCGATAAATTTGACAATCAATCTTGTTATAAAAATAAAATAGTTATTTTCAAACGTGTCAACTACTTATTTATTTATCAATACTAAGTTAGCTTTTTCTCGCCGCTTGATGAGGAACAAGGAACCTTATCCTTATTTGTCATTCAATCAGTTCAAGCTACGTCACGTGATACGGCGCAAATGGCCGCGTATATAAGTCGAGAGAGGAAAATAATTTATTTACTGGATTAAATTCATATTTGTGAATGTAAGTATAAATAATTATACTTGCTATATGTTCTTTTGCTTAGATACAATAATGTATGATGCATAATTCAAACAGTAAAAAAAGAAAACAGATGAATAGTAGTGACAATGATCTAACAATAGCATCAATAGTAAGTGCATAAACAACGAGGCCCATCCGGGAGTTCGAGTACAGAAATTACTCCGGCAAGCAATTTGCTTTATTGGTCAAATTAGGTATTGTACGGAGATCAACTGCAATATAGTGTGTTTGTGCCAGTGTATGCTAAAATAGTGTCACAAAAAATTCCGAACCTACGAACAGGGACCTTATGGTGATAATGAAAACTTTATGTAACAGACTCCGTAGAGAAGAAACTAAGAATTGTTGAAGTAATTGAGAAAAGGATCGAGGGCATGGAGACGATCATCAAAAAGTTGTGGGTGGCATTAGACGAGCGCATGAAGAAGGTGGATGATCGAGTGAAGTGGGTTGAAGACAAGGTGGACTGGGCGGACATTAACGCAGCGCAGATGGCGTCACAAATCGACGAGCTCAAGAAGGAGCGAGAAGCCACGCGCGATGATGATTCGTACCTCCAGTCACAGAGCATGAGGAACAATCTAATGTTCACCAGTGTTCCGGAAGACAACGCTTCAGGTAACGAAACGCCGGAAATGACGGAGCGTAACCTTGGTCAACATTTCGAGGACGCTTTCCACATTGCACGTGAGTTGGTATTTCCATCAGGTTCGAACGTGTGCATCGTTCCCCTGGCGCACCGACTGCGAGGAACGTAAGGAATATCGTAATCCAATTAAAATCACAATCTTATAAAATAATTGTAATGTCTAAATTTTCGTTTTAACTTATTTAATAATTTTAATTAATCCAATCTTAAATCTTAAAATAGCTATTGTATAATGTTAGAAATGCTTAATTTTATGTAAGGAATTGTGCAGTCCATTTTCTGAAAATAATATTTCAAAGTAATAACAGTTGTACGCATTGCGTTCAGACCCGGTTTCCAAATGCACTACGTAGGCATATTTTCCCTGATGAACCCGGTCAACCACATATTGATTCTTACATGTTGGAGTCATACCTTGGTGTACTTATGAATGGAAGAAAACAGTCTAGTCAGCTAGAGAGTGAGTAACACATTCCATTCTGAATTGATTTCCAAGTAAGGAACAGGGGGGGGGGGGGAGTATGGAGATTCGAGAAAATTCCGTGACTTAGGGTCAACGGTTTCGACCCGAATAAATATGAATAAGTAGGTAAATAAACGTGCCACGTGAGACCACGTGGGATCACGTGGAGTACGTATTTGGAAAAAGCACGGCGAACTTGCCATTGTGCGTGTTCTGATATCTTTTAGGTAAGATGTTACTATTTATTTATTTTCAATCTTAAATAATTATTTGCTGCACATAAATATATTCATACTTAAATTATTGTTCTTTACTTTCATTTGTTTTGATTGCATTCAATGTGGGGTATTTAGGAAAGTTGTTTGGCTGCACAATATCCGAATGAAAAAATATAAATTGTGTATTTATGATTGTCGCTATTTTATAAGAATTATTCTAGCAAAACTAATAGTACTGTTTTCTCATAAATAACTTATTTGTTTATTTTGTGTGTTGAAAGAACAATGTTAATGTTTGAAAAATGTTAGTGGAATTGAATAATATCTGTATGATTTATTAATTTAGAAAGAGTATCGTGACGTATATATATATATATATATATATATATATATATATATATATATATATATATATAATAATAATATTTGTGAATGCAAATATTTATGCTGTTTTAATACATTAAATTGTGCGTGTTCTGATATCTTTCATTTCAGAGAATAAAATGGGCTATTTACATCACCGACTTATTTAATTAAATAGAAACTTTTTTCATTATTATTTACATCTCTCATACGTCAAAGAGTGTTAGCGCTTAACGCTAATTGAAATTGAAATGTAGTAGAAATAATGTTTGTTTAGACAGAAAATCGTAGAATGGACAGAATTGCTAATTGTTAAGAACTAAATAATTTATCATACGATAATGAAGATCCCGTTACCATAATGTACACAGGAAACAAAGGAAAACTGCACATACAATTATATGAAAAACAGCGTATGCTAATATTGTGGCGAAGTTTTTGTACTTTAAATAAAGGGAAATGGTGCGAAAGCGGTGGAAGGAACTCGATGGAACTGTTTTAATGGTGTTTGAGCAGTTACCACAGGATGTGATCCAGAACAGGCGGAAGCTGGTTCCTAAGATGAAAAACGCGAGGCGGCAAGGAAAGCGTGCGTACCTTGCTTACGACACACTCAATATGGATGGGTACCGCAGAGCGCGTAGAAGCACAATGCCAGTAGGATTTCTATCTTGTCTTTAAACTTTTATGGTTTAACATATTGTAAAAAAGTAATGTTAATTTTGTTAATTTAATCACTTCTCATGATGTCTGTTCAATGTACGAAACTTGGAATAACAAGTCAAGTGTTATTCTTCTTAATGTTTTTTTTTTATTTTACAATTTTTACAGAAAAACTCAACACCGCCATGTACGTAGATCTAGCGGTGGTGTTGCTGTTTGTTTTAGGGAACATTTGAAGTATGGAATAACTATTGTACGCAATCACTAAAATACGATTATTTTGCTAAAATTAGATTGTGAGTTGTTTTACTTAGATGAAAATGTTTATTTATGTGCTGCCTATATTTGGGGTGAAGATTCGCCTATGTATTAAACGTTTAATATTTACCATTTGGAAATTATAGAAAATGATATATCATACTTAAAGTCCCCAGTTTCCTGAATCGGGTAAAGTATTTATAAATGGGGATCTGAACAGTAAAGTATGCAACAAACGTGATTATATTGTATACCACTGTATGAGTACTTTTTCCGATGATATAGATTATTGCCCTGATCAAGTCTCCATTAGGGCCTCGGTGATAATGTACATAATAGACATGGTTGTAAATTGCTTGATTTGTGTAAGTCAACATCTACACGTATTGGAAATGGTTTAATATGTGACAGTAGTAAACATACATTTTATGGCCATAACGGGACTTCCATGATTGATTACGTCTTAGCTAGTGAACGAAATTTCTCATGTATTGTTGATTTTACAAAAGGCGAATTTGATGAACGGAGCGATCATGCCCCGTTACACCTGTTTATTTGTTGTAATTACTTTTCACTCAACCACGAGAAATTTACTGATGTAAAATACAAATGGGACAATTCCGTCAAAGATCGATTTCGAACAGAACTCATAGCTGAATTACATGTTTTCAATTATATTGTACATATTATTGATTATTTGAATATACTGTCAGTAAATAATGCCATACATGAGTTTACTGATACTATCGGCAGTGTAGCGGACCCATTTCACATGCATATACGTTTAGTAATTAACCGAAGTATATGGTCGAATAATACGGTAGTTTAAATAATGTGGACTAATTTGATAGTGATTGTAGTGATTGTGAGTCTGTCCGTCGTTTATATATTGATGCCTTAAGTGTTTTAATTTTAATAAATCAGATGCTAGTAGATCAAGGCTTTGTCATTATAAGAAACTATATAAGGATTTAATACGAGAAAAAGGGATGTGCATACCGTACAAAAATGTCTGATATTGAAAACTTTAAGAAAAAAAAAACCTCACGATATTTGGAAATTCTTCAAATCAAAGAATAGAATAAGCAGTCATAACATTTCATTGGAATTTTTTTAATTAGTTTTGAAAACCTTAGCAAAAGTACTTTAAATTGCAATAATACGGACAAAAGCCCGCGTAGACCGTTCATACATATCGAAATTTAGACATAAAAATAGACAAAGGGATGCATCTGAAAGAAAATTGCCACGCGACATATATTTTCGCGATGCGGTTTATGACCTTGAAAAAATCAAAAACACTTTGACATATGCTAAATCACATGTAAAACATACCTCAGGAAAAAGTATACAAATGACATCATAATTGAGTAGCGAATCGCATTAAATATTCTCGTATTATATGTTTTTCTCCGCTACATTTACCGTTTCAGAATTAAGATTACACAATTATCTCCCCTGAATACTCATCTTCTTCATGTGCTGTCTCATAGACTGATTCACTACATACAGGGACAGACTTTACCAAAGACAATTTTGGTAAATATAACCCGTCTAAAATGTTTTGCCTGAATCTCCGATTTCTTTCGAATTTATTTGCTTTGATCTTTTCGATATCTTGTTGTTATTAATATCTTAACAAATCACAAACGCTTGTTAACTTTTTATATTTGTTTTACACATTATAGTTGGCATCTGTATTCTTGCAGTATTCTCGCGCTATTTCAATAACGACACCCTACTGATTACTTGTCAGAATTCGTGACGCATTTTCCATTCGCTCTCAGAAAGCAGTTTTACGTGTGATCAATACTGATCATGAGCAATATTCTGGTAAGTTGTTGTTGTTATCCATCAGAAATACATTTATTCACAAAATTAAACGATATTCCGATTTAACTTTTTAGTCTTTTAGCTTATTTTAAACGTATTTACACCTCGTCTACTCGCACTTGGCCGATAGGTTACATATCACTATATAAAGTTTAGGCAAAAAAAAACACAAAAACTAATACCGGTGGATTTTCGTACCGAAATGTTTCGTAACAAATCTTCCAGATTCGAAATGAAAAAAACAACAACAGAACATTTAGAAATTGTCTGCATCATTTATCAAATTTTAAGATATTTGTTGGTTTTCCGTTTTTAGAATCTGTTTGCCAAGGCAAGAGCTGGACATCACACAACTCCAGCCATTCTATTGAGCAAAACTGACAGTTTTGGTTTCCAGAAATCAACAAAGGAGGGATTCCAGAACTATCGATGTTTCCAAGCTATACACACAGTTATTTGCTGTGGTGATCTTTTCATTTATTGGTTCTGTTGGTTTACTTGGATGGAACATGTGTAGACTTTTATAGAACTTTGAAAAGTTTATATCTGTCTATCTATAAACAAAAATCAGCAATGGCATTTTAAGATCAGATGTGCAAACATTGTCAAAGGGTTGTTAAATTAACAATTTGAAGGCAATGATGCTGAAGAAATATGAAGGTTCCCTTGCAAATTTAGTCTGTATATCGACAAGTGTTTGCTAGTAAATGTCAAACAAGTAATACAAAACTTTTAACAAGTATGCAAAAGAACTAAGTACCTTTTGTGGTCATTTTTCGTAAGATAGTGTAATTCTAAACATTTGCAAATAGCTTGTTTAGTTAATGCATAATGATGTCCTTTCTATTGTGTAATTAAAAATGTGTTGTCACGTGTTGTTACATGAAAAATGTTTTATGCGCTAGTACAAAACCAGCATTGTTATACCCACGCGTTTCGGAGAAAAAATGGGGATATTGTTATCTCTGTCTTTCGTCCGTCCGTCCGTCCGTCTGTCCTTGCCACTATCTCCTACTACACTATAAGCACTAGAACCTTGAAACTCACACACATGGTAGCTATGGGCATATATGCGACCCCGCACTGTTTGGAATTTTGGGTCAAAAGTTATGGGGGTTGGGGTGGGGCCAGGTCAGAGATTTTCACTCATTTTTTTAAATGTTATTTTACATTAACTTCTTCATTTCTACACCGATTAACTTCAAATTGATACTGAACATCTCTTATGACAATACGGTCAATCTCAACTATGCGTGGCCCCATTACCAACCCTGGGGCGCCCAGCCCACATAGACAACGCCCACCCAAAATTGCCTTTTACTATAATTTCTTCATTTCTACACCGATTCACTTCTAATTGATACTGAACTTCTCTTACGTCAATACGGTCAATCTCAACTATGCATGGCACCATTACCAACCCTGGGGTGCCCCCCACCCACATAGACCACAACCACCCAAAATTGCCTTTTACTATAATTTCTTCATTTCTACACCGATTCACTTCAAATTGATACTGAACTTCTCCTATGACAATACGGTCAATCTCAACTATGCATGGCCCCATTACCAACCCTGGGGCACCCCGCCCACATAGCCACATAGGCCACACCCACCCAAAATTGCCTTTCACTACAATTTCCTCATTTCTACACCGATTCACTTCTAATTGATACTGAACTTCTCTTATGACAATACGGTCAATCTCAACTATGCATGGCCCCATTACCAACCCTGGGCGCGTTGGGATACGCATCGGCCTCTGCCGCCCATTTATAGTTAATTTTGTAAAGGGTAATAACATGTTAATTCATTGATTCCTCAGTTTTTCAAAAGATAATCTCACTTTGGAATTTCATATAAGTAAATATTCTTGTAAGTTGATGACAGTGTTTTAGTATTACTGATTGCGTAACTATTATTTTATGTGCAAATAAATGAGGTGAAGCGTTTTGTATCTCCACACAAGACCATATACCTTTTTATATATGTACTGAATATATATACTCACATCATTTACATGCTTCTGCTAGCGGCTTAATCCAATAAAGACAACGACTTCTTTAGCGTAAGAATTCCCGGGTACATTTCAGTAAATTTTCCGTACCAGGTGTACAATTAAGATTACCCCGGGTACATTTAAGTAGTACCTGAACCGACAATAAGAAGTACTTAGTGTCTTTAGGGTGATCTAAAGAATGCTCCCACTTAAGGGATCAATACAGAGACTTCCCAGTTACTAAGCAGACACCATATCCACTATACCGCAGCCACCGAACCAGCTCCAAATTCCTGCGGCTAGATAACACACAAAATTATAAGATGCTAGATCTTAAAGCAAGGAACATGTTACTCGTTTAAAGATTGAATTTTTTGGACGGATTACTTTATTTTTGAAACAATGATACTATTTTGACAACAATAATGTAAAAATATTATTTATTAAAAATACATGGCTATCAAAAAAGATTTTGCCCGTAAATTAGGTAGCATCTATAATGACCATATTATCGAGGCAGAGCAATTTTATTGTAGTCGTAATTTTAGTGATGACAATGTTGTGTTTCTTGAGTAAGACCAGCCTATTAGTGTTGATGAAGTTAGATGTGCAAGTAAAAAACTAAAGAGAAATAAGTCACCGGGTGTTGATTTTATATTAAACGAATATTTAATAGAATGAAGCGATATATTGTGTGACCATTTATGCGATGTGTTTATTGGTATACTACAATCTGTTTGTTTTTTCTGAAAAATGGACACATGGAATTATAATCCCATTACACAAGGGCTCTATAAACGATGTCAATAATTACAGAGGAATTACACCTGTGAGCTGTTTCTCAAAACTATTTACTACAATAATTAATAAGCGCATCGAATGTTTGTGTGATAATAATAATAGTATTTCGGATGCACAATTCGGATTTCGTAAGGGTTATTCAACAATCGATGCTATATATATATATATTAATGTTTGTACAAAATATATTTATGATAATTCAACGCTCTATGTAATATATGTAGGCACGATGACATGTTTTGATAGTATATATAGATCATCATTGTGGTTAAAATTGTATAAAACTGGCAATAGAGGTAAAATATTGCAAATTGTTGAAGATATGTATGAACATGTTAAATCGTGTATAAAGTAATGTTCTTTTTATTCTGACTACTCCCGTTACTCGGTTGGTCTACGCCAAAAGGAGGTCATGTCCCCTTTGCTCTTCTCCCTGTTTGTAGAGGACCTAGAGATGTTTTTACAACATGATATTGGCTGGTTAATCTATTGACGATGTTTTATTTATAATATTTATTTATAATACTCCTTTTCGCCGATGATATGGTCATATTGGGTAAAAATCTTGAGGAAGTCCAAACCCATTTTGATAATCTGCGTGTGTATTGAAATACTTGGGCCTCAAAGTAAAAACTTCAAAAACTAAAATTATGGTTTTTCGTAAGAGGGGCAGTTTACGCCAAAATGAGACATGTACATATGATGGCCATAACATCGAAACAATTAATAACTTAAATTGAATAGGTACTGTTATACATTATACAGGTAGTTTCACATTAAACCAAGAACATATATTACATTATGCATGGAGCTGTAAATACGACCCATAAATTGCTTAAATGTTGTTGTATGATCGTTTTTTTTTTACGCCGTTTGTATGCTCTTACTTTCATACATAATGAATATAAAACGATACTTAAGCAATATATATATAACCTTTCTCCATATGCCGCCTCGAAATAAGAAATTACATTCTAAATTAAGCAATTTGTGTAAAAATGTTTTAGAATACATAAATATATCTAGAAATAATAACTACGTGCTAATTTTTATCCTGTCACATGCCTTTAAATCAGCCGGATTATCAGGTAACCTAATAACCCAAAATATATTAGGCTAGTCGACCAGGTAACCTAATATCTCTGTTTTACTGTGAAATGACGTCATTTTTGTGACGAAATGATGTCATTATTCCAGCGAAACTCTCCAGTTAAACTATTTAACAATGTAAATAAACGGTGAAAAAAAAGCATAAAAGAAAAAGAAAATTTGTGACATGAAAACAAGAATAATAGGTTGGTGACGTGCCATCCACGTCACCGACCTATTATTCTCTATATAATTATGGCACAAATGTAAAATATGCAGATCCCATTTTCAGCCTTGAAAAAGGAACTGAATGACTAGTAAACAAAACGAATTGGAAATATGAAGTGATATCAGTTGTGACACCCTAGCTTTATGTTCAATTATTTTCACAGATTGGTAAATGTTTATTAATACGTTAAGTAAGAAAATACCAGTCCCTAATTCAAATTTAATTACATGATTTTCTTAGTTATGTAATACAGTTTGGATAATCATTATTAGGTATGATTATTATTAACAGAACAAAACAGTTCTATAAACGCTTTGAATAAGAAAGAGGGGTCATTTCGCTATAGCGTATCTGTTAATTGCTGTAATTCAGTCGAAAAAAGAACCTTAGTTATAAATAAACCCCAATACGTGGTCATGTGTTAGAACAATATTTGTATATTATAGCTACATTTAAAATATTGTTCATAGCTGCGTGAGAATGTACTTGTTTTAAACGAAAATATCAGTTCGCTATTCTGTCTGAAAAAGGAATACGTTCATTGTTCTTAAAACCGAACTGAGTTATCAATCAATGAAACTACAAATACAATTAAAGTATAATAAAAAATATGTTGACAGAATAACCACATGTTAACTATTATTATGGTTTTTGGGTATAGTATATATAAAGTTGTTCGTGAAGTTAGTTAATCTCCTTTCAAAATTCGGTTGAAATATGAATTAAGAAACCGTTTTCATTTTTTGTATAACGTTGCAAAAATCTACTGGATACCTAATGAGTTTGCCGCTAAATATGACGTATATTTAATGGCGCTATTAATACTAAGTGAAACGTACAACACTTAACAAAATAGCTTCCAAAGTCCGCTCCTCTCTTGGGTATCGATTACTGTGAAAGAATGAATTGAAAATGAAAAACGTTCATATGCATTCAAACAGCGGTCGATAGACTCACGGGCTGAGCAATCCGGAAACCCAAAAGCTCAATCAGCATATTTTCATAATCATTGAATTATACAAATTGTTAATTTATATTCAAGTATGAAAAATAAATTGATCATAAAATGCCATATATGATTAAAAACATATTGCAAACTTTGTTGCTCATGACATAATTATTCATTTCGCATGTTTATAGTATGTAACATGAAATTACGAAGCAATTGTTGTCGCGTTGTTAGACTTTCAAACTCTGCAATCTTTTTTGAAATAATAATGTGTACCCAAAATGATTATATAATAGATCAATGTATACCGCTTCGTTTTAAAACACAAAATGACTTTTTATCTTCGTTCTTATGCGTGTGTTAAAATTATTTGTGTACAAATTTTTGAATATTTTAGAACATCATGACGTAACATGATTTAAATGTTGTGGGTTCGCTACTTGTTCAACAACATACATTTTGATTATATTCAATTGTTTGTGTGTTGTTGTATGTTCTGATCATTACTAAAATGGTATGCGATATTTGTATTCTGGCCTATACATACAATTAATCAACTTCTTTGTGTAAATCGTTAGATTGCTTTATGGCTGCACAGCATTACATTTGAACAGTGATTTTAATGTTTTAAAATGTGTTGCTTTTTTTAATCTTAATTTGTATAATCATATTTATTAAATTAAGGTGATTGCAAAACAAAAAATAATGCTATTATTACACGTGTATGTATTAGTAAACGAAGTACAGTTGGACAATTTACGCGCTAAAGAAGAATTTCTTTCTAAAGATGTTTGTTTTATGAGTATGTACGATAAAGATTGATATAAGACAAAATAAAAAGGTTAATAAAATATTGATAGGCCGAATATACAGAATACTTGAAAGTAGAGGCGTGAATAAATGTAGGAACTACTTCTTTACATAGTGTGAGGTAAGGCTAGCCTTTTAAGCGGATTAACTATTAATAATTTGCATTTACCGTTACATTGGGCTTACCCCAGCTTTCATCATCATTATGGTGCTTTGTGTTATGCATGCTCTTACTCGTATAATACTAATTACTCTTCACATAATATTTCTGGATTTTTGTTATCATAATATTCGCAGTATTTTAACGAAAGCTGATCTTTATGAAATCACCATGTAGAACGTCATAGGACAGCTTCTTATAGAGTGAAAGTAGATTTATGGAACGTGTGATAAGTCGTGCTGTTTGATCTTATATGTCATCCTGATAAATTCATTAAAAAGCAATAGTAAAACACAACTATCACAGATGCGTATCTGTTCATAATATCGTGGCTGTTGACATAATGCATGTATCATTGCAAACGCCGATGTGGTATTTAAGCCATAGAAGACAGGCACACCATATAGTGATGTCAGTATATACAGGCCTCGGATGCTTTGATTAAAAAAGCATTTATTTTGTCGGGAGAAACAGAAAAAAGTGTTTTTAGGACGAATATCGGTGTTAAGAAAAAAGACTGTTTGAACGCATTAACGAATCCAGTGTATTGTGACGCGGATATAAATGACAACTAATTTATGACATTATAATATAAATCAGTAGATTAAAGGCAAGGCCAGAGGGGTCGAGTAATCTATCAAACACGGACGCTGACAGCGGACGAAGCAAAGTCTTTAGCAACGATTATGGGTACATATAACGCTTATATGACACCAAAATAGAACACAGTGTTTGCTAGATATAAATTCTAATGCAAAGTGCAGTAAAAAAGTGAATCTGCGGAAGAATTCATCACTGATCTAAAAATGTTAATAAACCACTGTGAGAGGTTGAACGCAAAAGAAGATCCAAGTGCAAAAACAATAAGATGACAAAGGCCATTTAAGTATCCTCAAGCCAATAGTGGTGCTTAACCAAAGCATTATGGGAACAATCCCAAGCCTGCTCTTTGCCAGAGGTGAAGGCACGTACATGACAGACATAAATGCCCAGCATTAACGAAAACGTGCAGGAAGTGTCACAGATAAAATTATTTTCCGAAAATGTGTAAAAGCACAGGTAAAGCCAAAGATAAGACAGAACATAAACTAGAGGATATGGACTATGCATTTGATGCTTAATTTGTTGGATCGATTGATAGTCAAAAGAACCAAAAGCCAGATTTATTTTTACAATTAATGGAAAGAACATTCAGTTTCAATAAGACACGGGTGCTTAGTGTAATGTACTGTCAAAACGAGACCTTGAAAAGATTTCAGTTAAAGAACCATACACGAAAACAGACACACATTTGCATTCATTTTCCGGACACGGAATTTAACCGTTGGACATGATAACACTACCATTAACGCTTAAGGGCAAAATACAATTCGTTCAATTTTATAGTGTTAAAACCAGATCACAGTCGGTGTAAAGTGGTGAGTCTTCGGAAAAGATAGGATTTATAAAGAGGATAAACTCTATATAACAAAACATGGATGTATATGAAGGTCTATGTTGTTTACCAGGCTCATATCACATAATAATAGGCACAAACGTAAAGCCTGTTGTTCAGCCTGTGCGTAAAGTACCAATTTCCATAAAACAAAAAGTCAAAGATGAGCTTCAGAGAATGGAGTCACTGGGCGTTATAACACAACACATTGAACCAACTGAATGCGTGAACGCGTTCGTAACGGTGACATAAATCTCTGGTGATGTAAAAATATGCATCGACCCCCGACATTTGAATGAAGCAATATGAAGAAAACATGATCCGATGAAAACAGTGTAGGATATAGTTTCAGAGATGCATAACGCGAAGGTATTTAGCATGTAAGAAGTGGGTTCTGGACTTAAAATAAGCTAGATGAAGAAAGTTCAAAACTTACAACGTTTCAAACACAATTTGGGATGTACAAATTCTTAAAAGCTCCGTTTGAAATTAAGTCCATTCCGGAAATGTATCAGCGTGTCATGACAGTGATGATACAGGGCTAGAAAAAACGCAGGTGATAGTACATTACATCATAGTCTGGGGAAAAACATCCAAGAACATGACACAAAAGACTAACGCGAGTATTAGACAGAGTGCAGCAAAGCAACTTAAAACTGCTTTTAAGTAAATGCCAGTTCAGGAATAAAGAAGCCCATTATGTGGGTCATTAAATTAGCCAAAATGGACTTGAGGCAGACCCTGAAAAAGGTCAGAACTGTTCAAGATATATATAGACCACAGAATAAGAAAGAAGTTCCTACATGTCTATGTTTCAGCACATACATGAAGAAATGTTTGCAAAAAATGTCATAGATAAGTGCGCCAATTCGACAATTGTTTGGCAAGGACATATACTGGCAGTGGGAAAGCCCAAAGAATAAAGCTTTTAAGGAAATGGCATCGACAACTTCTGTTTTAGTTTTTATAATTCACGTTTGGGTCTTTCGTTGAATGTAGATGCTAGTTCATTCGGATTTGGAACAGTCCTTTTGCAAAACAAAAAAAATCAAATGCATCTCGCACATTAAATCCAACACACCAAAATGAAAAAGGGACTCTTGCAATTGTGTTTAATTTTAAAAATTATACCATTATTTGTATGGACGCGAGTTTACAGTAAAGATGGATAACACACCTATTGAGAGTATTCCGTAAATCGATAGTGGAGACTCCATTGCGTATTTCAAGATTTCTCTTGCAATTACACATGTATGAATTAAATGTGAACTATAAAGCTGGTAAAACTATGTTTGTCTGAGGAGAAATATATGGCGTTGAAAAAAAGCTTCTGAAGAATATTAGGACATGCAGTGTATTAAACCCTTGATATGGAAAAGATGGCCAGAAAAGATGTACCAGACTCCATTAAACTTTAGAGAGTATTGGTCGTTCCGACACGTTAATACAAAAGTTCAAAGTTATAATCACAAAACGGCTACAACGAAAAATGTTGCATATTGTGCATCGACCACATTAAGGTATAGTAGCATGAAAAAAGACAACACGCGAATTTATGTTCTGGTACGGAATGATGATAGACGTACCGGATGTAGTAGAGAAATGTACAATGTGTTCAATAGATTTATTTCGGAACTCGCGCGCTGTGGGTTTTTCCGATTTTTGAGCGCGCGCGGGAGATTCAAACATACTTTGTCAGCTGTATGGTAATGAAGGAACATATACAAACGGCTTGACATATGCAATATTTCTTTTGACAAACATTATTCATGTTCTTGTTTTTTTGGCATGCTTTATAGATATATCAAATATAAGTAATGTATGGTAAAGCTCGTTATTAATGTTCCTTCTAATTTTAAGGTCCGTGTTTATAGCGAATAATTTTCTTTTCTTTTCAGATTAGATTAAAGAAAAGCATCACCATAGAGCTATAGCAATAGACATATAAATATCCAACTGATATGGGACGATATATTAGCTCTAGTACTATAAATGGACTGAGGATAGTAAGGTTTTTGTTGTTTGGTACTTGTCTGTATGATTTTAAATATATTTGAATAGTATAATATATATATATATATATATACGATAGAGTCAATGTCTTGGTAGTTTCGTTGACAAACTTCCATTAAAACTGTATGCCCAGGCCTACGTACAGTACATGCAATGACATAGTTACGTGACCGAAGCTGTGTACATGTACATGCAGTATAATCGTGTTACATAGTATTCTAACAAACTAAACACGATCGAGATTAGTTCATCTAAAGAAAAATGATTACATCATGGTATTTTTATCAACTATAACGAAAGTTTGAGTAGAAAAGGTGGTGTTTACTATTCAGCGATAAGAGAAATTATTGATTCACTCTCTTTTAAAATATGCTAGTCAGCTTATGTTTGTACCTACCGCGCGTGTTCAAATATCGGAAAAAACCCAGACCGCAGAGTTCCGAAAAACAACTATTAACAATAGAGTTATGAATCATAAAAAGCAAATGTTGTCAAGTATAATTCCTGATAAGCCGTCATCACAGGTCGGTGCATATTTGTTTGAATATCAAGGCAGACATTATGTGTTGCCTGTATTTTTGTTTAAATGACCAGAAGTTGAAGAGCTGGATTGTTTAACTTCAGGAAATGTTATCGCGTATCTAAAAAAAAGCAAATTTCGCAGTTTGGCTGCATATATGAACTTTTGGAAAAATTGCATGATTTATTGAATCTCAGAAAAAGGGGGATGGTATATATGTTAAATTGAAATGTTTCTGGTTACCAGTCTATATAGTGTTTATAAAAGATTTATGTCCCTTATATACTCTTCTGAATAAAGATACTTGTCTTTATTCAATGCGTTACCTTTAGTCTTTTACAAATTATATTTATTGATAAGAAGCGCCATTAAGTTTAAATATCGTTTTATGTTAAGTAACAAATTAAACAGTAAACACAATCAGAAAAATAGCGTTTTACAAAATTAAAAACATTAGAATGACGGTATGTAAATATACATGTTTAATGATTTTGATGCAAACATATTACATAAACTGAGTTACAATCCATCAAGACGCGCTGCAAAAACACATTTAAAACAAATTGCACTGATAAAATGTTCTTATTTTGTAAAATATAATATTGTAGGAAATTATTTTTATTTATACCAATTAATTGTTTTTATACTTCCCGTTTTATTTCACATTGTAACATAGTATGTTTCTTATTTCTCATAAGCCAACTGATTTGAGAGGAAAACCACAGTGTATTGTAAATATTATTAAAATACAGACATATTTTATACGATGAATTGAGTGCTTATGTCACACATATACTCTATTCCACTGTTGTACCCACTAAAGTAAAATGTCAAAATGCACCCAAATATCCAGGTACGCAAGTTTAAGTGATTTTTAGTTGTGAGCGTTATCAAATTATCAAATTTTGAACAAAAAACACAAAATATGTCAACTTATATTGTATTTTGCATTTCAGAATGGTTTACAGTATTTGAGAATAAAATGTAATTAGTTGAGTTAAAAAGAAATAAATAAAAAACAAAGTATTTTTTAAGCGAAGATAATCATTCATTGATAAAAAAACGCACATATCAAATACGTGTTTTGTATATAGGCATATTAAGATGATACGGATACCTTATTTGCACAATATTGGTTACGCAAAGGTTTTCCGGTGATTTGTTTTCAAAATGGAATTTTATTCAATTTATGACACTTGTTAGTTTTCTAATTAAGTTTTGAAAAATAACACCTAATAAGTTTTTAAAATTTTGTATTTTGTATTTGAGAACGACATACAGTGATGCATCAGTCTGAAGCAAATAGAAATTTCACATAAATTATATATACTGCGTTTGCATTCTGAAAACAACTTACAGTATCTGTAGGTTCGTCAGGCTTTTAAATGTTTCGCCGGGAAGGAATGCGAGCATGTTAGTGGATTAATCCCTGGAATAAAAACAAAGTCAACTTAAGTAATAAAATTAAGTTATACTTCTACGGAACAAATAATCATGTATTTTAAATAAGCTAAGAAATGGTTAACGGGCATCTGCTTATGCCTATAAGCTAGAAAGACTATATTCAAACTACACGTACGAACAACAAGAACAGTGCATAGTTTCATTGATAAACAGTCTTCTTCTAAGAAAGCTATGAAAACTTCGCAGTCGAAAGGATAAGGGCCCACATCAGAGCCAGTTCTTCCGTCAAATCAACCCCGACAAACTACAAACAGCGCCTAGTGATTACACAGTAAAGCAACACAAGTAAACACGTCGCAAAGGATGGTGAAGATGAATATTACGATGAAGATGAATATAATGCTGAAGATGATGCTGATGATGCGCATTATGCTGATGATGCTGACGACGACGAAAACGACGACGATTACGATGACGAATACGATGATGTTGATGAAGATAAAGATGATGATGATGATGATGATGATGATGATGATGATGATGATGATGATGATGATGATGATGATGATGATGATGATGATGATGATGATGATGATGATGATGATAATGATGATTATGATGATGACGACGACGACGATGGTGGTGATGATGATGATGATGATGATGATGATGATGATGATGATGATGATGATGATGATGATGATGATGATGATGATGATGATGATGATGATGATGAAGATGAAGATGAAGATGAAGATGATGATGATAATGATGGTGATTCTGATGCTGCTGCTTATGATTATGATGATTTCGCGAGAACTTGAATATTTCGCATATTACTCATATTTTACTACGCGCCAATGAATAAAAATAACTATAAATACCAATACTGTATCAACAACAAAACAATTAACTTTACCACTACTACAACAACCGATTAAGCTGCCCTACTGCTACTATACACCTTAAAGTACATAAAAAAAACTGTTTACAATTAATTCAGATTTAACCTTTAAGTAGTTTCTTATTGCAGTTATTGAAGAAAAGCACAAGTTAGTTTGAATATCGTTTGCTGTTTATTAATAAAATTATCAACGGCAAACGTAATCGTACAAACAGTGTTTAAAATAATAGAAAAACACATAAGGAATGACGGTGCAGGAATATATTGATAAAATGTATTATTATATAAATATTACTATAATTTTAGATTATTTTCATATACACATATTACATAAACCGACATATTTTTCATCAATACGCGCTGCAATAACACCTTTTAAACGATTTGCACGAAACACAATATTCTGATTTTGTTAAGGAAAGTATTACAGGAAAGTAGTTTTATGTATATACATTATTGATCGTTATACTAATCGTTATTTTCATCTCACACTGTTCCATAACCCGGTGGTTTGGTTATTATTACATATAAGCGAACCGTGTTTCAGAGGAAAACCAAAATGTATTGCTTTTATTGTAACACTACAAACTGATTTTATACGATGACTTGAGTCCCTAGGTCACACACATAGTCTCATTCCGCTGTTGTAGTTACTAGAGATAAATGTCAAAAATTGCACACAAAATATCCATGTGCGCAAGTTCACGTAATTTTTCATTTGAGTTCATAATGTGAATGACCCTAGCGGACAACCGTTTTAGTTAATTGCGTTGCGAGTTAAAAAATTCAAAAAAATACATTAAGATCTTTAAAACTCCAATTATGTGAAACCAATATTCGAAAAACCCAGGTACACAGGTTTACTTGCTAATAATAAGTTGTATCACTCGTTACAAATAGTTACGGGCGGTACAGACATATAGTATCTAACACGAGTTGTCATATCATACCATATATAATTAAACGAGTTTTGGAATTTTGTTAGTAAGCAAGCCTTTGGCGAGCTTACTAACGAATTACCTGGACGAGTTTAATACAATATGGTATGAAATGACAAAGAGTGTCAGATCTTTTTATCACGTGCTTTTAAATGAGCAAATTAATTAAAGGGATCTTTTCACGCTTTGGTAACTTGACAAAATTGAAAAAAGTTGTTTCAGATTCGCACATTTTCGTTTTAGTTATGATATTTGTGAGGAAACAGTAATACTGAACATTTACCATGGTGTAACATAGCCATTATATGCATCTTTTGACGATTTTAAAACCTAAAAATTATAAAGCGTTGCAACGCGAAACGATTGAATAATTTGGAGAGTTCTGTTTTTGTCGTTAAATTTTGTGAAACTACGAAGATTGCTTATATAAGGTATAAAATACGTCCAGTATGTGTACTCGGCGGAATAGCTCAGTAGGCTAAAGCGTTTTTACTTCAGGACTCTGGCAGGACTCCAGGTGTCACTGGTTCGAAACCTGCTCCGGGCAATGTTCTTTTCCTTTTTTAAATTTTATTCTTGATTTTTTACTGGAGCTTTTACGATCCAATGTTTACATTTATAAATATAAAGCATTTAATGAATAAGTTAAAAAATGCCAAAATCTGTGAAAAGGCCCCTTTAAATATTTACGCAAAAATAATGATAAATCCCGAATGTTGTTTACATTTCGTGATGTCATTTGACGTTGCAACGTCATTTCAGGAAAATAACAAAATGCGATTGGTCAATTAACGAAAACTAAGCCAATGAAAACGCTTACAAAGTATATAAAATATGTTTAAGATAAAAATATATGTAATAGTTATATTACATGGAAAACAGGGTATGGCATGTGATAAAATCCATTATCAGACAGATGAATTGATAGAGAAGGACATATCAATAAGCAATTTTATACCGCTGAAAGAAGGGGTGGGGCAAAAAAATAGGCATTAAATGCAATATGTGCAAATTGATGTATGAACACAAAAAGAACCTTAATGTGCCGTATGGGTCAGGCGCAGGCATCTTCGCTCGATCGCAGAATAATGCACTACATTTTATCTTACATTACACATAGTACCGTTAAAATAATAAAATAAGTACTTATAAAGAATGTGGTTACATCAGTAAATAAAATGTAGCAGGGCTCGGTATAAGGAGAACTTATACAGCCTTGCTATATGAGCTAGCTTTTATAGCGACGTTTATAGCGACGCGGTAGAGTGTCTGCCTGATTTGGAACCGTGAGGTCTCTGGCTCGATCCCAATGGTGGTCGGGTAGGGGTGGGGTTCTGACTGGGTAGCATCGGCGCCCAACGTAAAAAAAAACACCATGTGTGTCAGAAGACGTGGCAAAAGAAAATTCGTGGAAGAATTTCACAATTTGAGGGAGGGGTGTAGCAGGTTTTGGTATAAGGAGATTTTTTTCTGCCTTGTTGTATGAGCTAGCTTTTATAGCGACGAGGTAGAGTGTCTGCCTGATTTGCAACCGGGAGGTCCCGGGTTCGATCCCCATGGTGGTTGGATATTGTTCTGGCTGAGTTACAGAAAAATTGCAATGATGATTAAATCATCAAGAAATATGTTTTAGAAATACGTTTTAATCAAATGGGAAGAAAATTCCATCTTTAGTAGTTTGATGTTTTTCTAATTTAAAAGACGGGTTGCTTTACCATCTGGTTTATTCCCCATTTTTTGATTGAAAAAATAATATCGGGAAATATTAAATTTACATAGTTATACAAATATTATTAAAAAGCAACTATTGAGAAATAAGATGTATACAAACTTAATGAAGTTAACCGTCGTATATGTGCACTAAAAAAAATTGTTCCTATTTAATATTTTTCCCAATTTAAATTAAACATATTATATCTTTCAAACGATACTTGACAAAAGTACATCAATACTGCTTGAAATTAAAAAATTTAAATAAAAAGCTTACTTAATTCAATTTCACATTTATCGATATTTGTTCCACGCATAAAGTGGCGGAATATCCCATAGGAAACTCATAAAAGCACAATGAAAAATGAAAATCCCATGAGAAAAGATAAAAAATCTATTGGAAAGGCTAGTTTTTTGCACACAAGTTGCATTATGAAAAATACAGTTATTTTAATGCGATGATAATCAGTTATGGATCACAAAAATGCATATATCCAATAACTGTTTCGTATAGATCTAAGGTTTTCCGGTGACCGGTTTATTATCATCATCAGCATCATCATCATCATCATCATCATCATCATCATCATCATCATCATCATCATCATCATCATCATCATCATCATCATCATCATCATCATCATCATCATCATCATCATCATCATCTCCATCATCATCATCATCATCATCATCATCATCATCATCATCATCATCATCATCATCATCATCATCATCATCATCATCATCATCATCATCATCATCATCATCATCATCATCATCATCATCATCATCATCATCATCATCATCATCATCATCATCATCACCACCATCATCATCATCATCATCATCATCATCATCATCATCATCATCATCATCATCATCATCATCATCATCAGCTTGTTCTTTTAACGCAGCATCACACTATCAAATTTCGCGAAAACATTATTAATTCGTCAAAATTATAAATATCATCATCTTGAGTTTTTTTACGAAGCATCGCACTATTAAATTTCGCGAGGACGTGATAATATCGCATACTTCTCACATTTTACAAAGCACCAATTTATTATATTAATGATAAATACCAGTACTTTATCAACAACAACACAATTACGTTTAACAATACTGCAACAACCAATTTAGCTGCCCTCCTACAACTATTCACCTTAAGGTTCATAACAAAACTGTTAACAGTTAATTCAGATTTAACCTTAAGTGTTTACATTTATTGAAATGAAGCAACATTTAGTTTGAATATCGTTTGCTGTTTTTTTTTAATTTAATTATCAACGGCAGACATGCTAATGCAAACAATGTTTTAAACAATAAAAAATAGGGAAAATAATCAGTTATTGATTACAAAAAGAATATATACAACACTGCTTTCGTAAATAGGCATATTTAAAATATTAAAGATACTTAAGTTTGCAAAATTTCAGTTTCGAAAAGGTTTTCCGGTGACTGCTTGAAAAATGAAATTTCATTTTATTAAATTTAATAAATATTTATAATCAAGTTTTGAAATCCGCCACTAAACATATCTGGTTATATTGTATTGTGTATTTCAGAATGATTTACAGTAGTTGAGAACGACATACAGTGATGTAACGGTTTGAAGAAAATGGAAAATTACGAAATTCTAACTTCATATTTACAGTTATATGTACTGTTTTTGATCTATGAAAACGTCTTACAGTTCCGTTAGTTTCTGCCACCCTTCAAATGCACCGTCGGGTAGGGATGCAAGCGTGTTGTTCGATAAATTTCTAGAACAAAAACAAAATCAACTGCAATACAAAAGATAATTATAATGCTACGAAACAAATAATCAAACTTTTTGAATACGTAAAGGATTGGTTAACGTCCATTTGCTTATGATTTTATAAAGGAAAGACTTTATTCAAACCACGAGTAGAAACAACCAGAATAGTGCAGCATACCGTAAGCGAGGAAAAGAGGAAACCCTCGCAGTCGAGAGGGCATTCAAATGACTAAGGTACACAGCAGTTACATGTTTTTCATTACAATCAAGCAGACCATATACTGACATGTTTATACATAGACAGTACGCCTAGTTGACATAATGCTCGACGCCTACCGAATAATACCAAACAGGGCCCTGTGATTACACAACACAACACAAGTAAACACATTGCTCATGTAAGGTGATGGTGATAAAGATAATGATGAAGAAGAATAAGGTGAAAAAGGATATCAGAGGGAAAAAAAGAAGGAGAAGAAGATGATGATTATGATGAAAGAGAACATTGGGAGATGATGATGATGATGATGATGATGATGATGATGATGATGATGATGATGATGATGATGATGATTATGATGATGATGATGATGATGATGATGATGATGATGATGATGATGATGATGATGATGATGATGATGATGATGATGATGAAGATGATGATGATGATGATGATGATGATGATGATGATGAAAAAGAGATAGAGACTGAGAGAAAAAGAGACCTATATATATATATCTATATATATATATATATATATATATATATATATATATATATATATATATATATATAACACATAAAACAGTAAAACATGGTTCCGGTACTTACAAGACGGTAGCGTTGGGTAGGGAAAGGGGTATGGTCGACAGTTGTTTTCCACTGCATTTTACCCGAGGTCCATCGCAATCACACTTCTCACACTGGCCCCTCGAGACACCCGTGCGCAGTGCAAGAATCAGCGCCAACACGCACGTGAGGTACGCGGACTTCATAGTATGAGGTGTTTTCTAGAGAAAATCAGTCGTGCGAAGTGTAAGAAATTACCACTATTTTTAATTATCCAAATCATAATTGTCAGCGTATTCACTATTAGTTTCACTTGTGGTTTCAACCGTATGCAGTTTTACGATAACTTGAACATGACATATGAATTACATTTATGCAATAATTAATAAGGAAACAAGTTACTTAAGATTTATATTCATGTTTATCTATAGATATTCGCAGTACGTTTAATAATTTAGCACATGTAACTAGTTAAAGCAATTACAAACGGGTGACGAATGATGCAGCGTCTATTCATTAAAGTTTACATGAAGTGATAAAAAGTATGTTAACATATCTAAAAGGGTATAAAACAATTATGTAAAATTTGTATGACATATCAAGTATATTACGATGTTGAGCAGGGAACTAGTAAGAAATAGAAAATACGGAGAAGGACATTCGACAACATCAAATTTATTTGGCTTTGGCCAGTTATTATGAGAAACTCTTTGAAAAGACAATATATCATTGGAAATTGAGAATACGAGTTATATTTTTCTAAGGTTGACTGTTTTCAAATCCAAATAGTAGGTTGTTTCTTGTAAGAGTGTCACGGTACCAAACTAAAGCGGGATTGGTGGAAAGATGTGTGGCGGCCCGGTAGATAAGTCGGGAGCGAGGTGTCCCGGGTTCGTGTCCAGGACTGGCCGTACAACTTTCTCACCCTCTGACTAATACGACTTAACTATGCATAATGAAATATAGTGCCCTGGTCCTAGGACAAGGGTTATTTCCATACAGATTATTCAAAATAAATTTGTATTGCTGACAAAGTAAAGGGAAATGGTTGACAGTTTCAATTTTTAAACATGAGCAAAGAGGACGTTCTACTACTGCATCTCGGAATTTGTCGTTATAAAGGAATCTTCACTGAACGCGAAATCTTGCGAATTTTACCAGCTATTGTAGTTATATTAAATGATTCAGACGATTGTTTAGATCTTTCCCAAGAGAAGACACCGTGTGAGGTAGTTGTATTCTGGCAAAATGGCATTCTTCTCTCACATAACTGTTGCAAGTAATGAGCATTGGTATGCCTGAATAAAAATAACTGATTCGTTGTTTCTAAGGTTAGCTGTCAAGTTAGTGGGGACTGGTATGGGATTAGAGAGGTAATCAGGGCATATGCTGTCTTTTACTTTTAAAAATATAATTAGTTTGTTTCTCTGCATTCTTCTTAAAGGTGTTTGAATAGAGATTTAATATTACAAAAGTAACTCCGAACTGCGTCCCCAAATTCAATAGGCTTTCGGATAAAACCAATATACATTTTTCTAGATTAGACCTGGAGGATGCGTATTTCAGAGACCTCAAAATAACGATAATTCGCTAAGCTTTTGTATTGATGCAGATGTAATGACTTGTAAAGGAGAATTTAACATATAATGTAAATCCCGTACATGATAGATGTGTTTAAGTTCAGATGTATCATTAGTTATCCAAATTCTGACAAATGCGTGTTCCCAAAATATTATTTCAGCCAAGGCTCGCATATAATTAGTGCAGCTGATTCTTCATCACATCGTGCAGTGTCAGTAAATTAATATATAAATAACCCACCCTGTGTATTGTTGAGCTTTTTACCGAATGGCAAGCTATTTGTCTACTAAATCAACCCAGAATACACGCAGTTAAAATGCATGTTAATGTGTGAATATATCAACCTCTTAAACAGTATTGAGCAACGGTTGCATCGAGTTCCAATAATTTTTTAGTTAGCTCGTGGGGTCGAGATAGTCCGTCTTGGTAAAGGAATAACTATTACATGTACATTTAAGATCTTTGCTACCATGGCATTTAAGACGATCTAAAAATATGTCTTACATATGCGAAATGTATTTCTCATTGAAAGCGCTTAATATAATTGTATACTGTTTACGTCCATGCCGCAAAAAAGAGATTTTGAAATGATGTTGTTGTTTTCCCTAATACAGTTAAGTACAAAATTCTACCGAATTATCGTTACTTATCTGAAAAGGACCAATACAATTTATGGAATATGGATCGATTTGGATTAGTTTAGTTAAAGTTAGATTTTAAAATACAATTGTAACTTTTTCCCTGATTTTTGTTGCATTTGTATTTCTTTTCGAGCCAAGTAAAACAAAATACTCGGAGCGCATGCGTATGACGTCAAAACGAGACAATCGTTGTTATTTTCAGCAAAATGATCAATATCAAGAGACGCTCGATATGAGGGAACCGTACGATATGTACCTTACATTTTATGCTACGTTTTTGCACATTTAGTAATGTGTTTTTTTACAAGGTGAATTTCGTAGTATTTGATTTGTGTAAAGATACTTGTTCAAAGTATTTATGAATGGGGTAAATTACTTTAAATAGTTTTAACTGATAAATACTTGTATTGTTTCTAGCAGAAGACTGGTGAGTTGTTTAAGGGCTGTTATATGGTAAACTGTGTGACGGAAAACATTTTCATTGCGCTTTGGGACGGGGGGAGAGGAGCGAAAAATAAAGAACGTTGATTTAAGTCTGCAAATTATATTGCATAACATCTGAACATCTCTGAATAATTTAAATAAGGATGATTAACTTCAAAACATCGCTCGTTATTTTATGTGTGTTGGTTATATTGCAGATATCTATACAGTATATAGTGTCTGATACTATTCGTCTTCTTTTTCTGCCGATTCAGCACTCCTAATAAAAATAGAAGATTTTAAGCCGCTATATGCTGTTAAGAGAGTATCCGTTTTATCATATAAATAAAGTATTTAATTAGTATTTTATAATGAAATACTTACTTCTAAATATGTATCGTATTTAGCGGGAACCGGTTAATAAAAATTGCGCCATGCATGTAACGTATAAAGTGTGTATGTTACGGCATTGCACGAAACAACATCATAAAAACAAGCAATTACGTTGGACCACAATTGGGATAAAAACATTTACGAACAAAATATTTGTATTTATGAGGTAAATGCTAGATATTTATCATAATAATCACTAGTAAAGAAATGCACTGACAGTTCCATTTGCATCATGTGTAAGTTTGTTTTCAGTTGCTTGTTAAAATTCAGCACAATTGTCATTCAATTAAAAGGAAATTTATTTACTTTTATAGAGAATGATAATAACATTAAAATCTTGTTATGTATGTCGATTTTAGGGCTTTGTTTTATGGTTGAATCAACGCACCCCGTACACTTTTGATCGCTCACTAAAAATGAATCACACTAACACATCCATACCTTTGATAATTATAGTGATACAAAAGCATGAATTATTATTTTTGTAATTTAATTGTAAATTATTAAAATCCTTGTGCAAGAACAAATACGGCTTAAGATGCAAGTGAATGTGTAAATAGACATTATTGGTAGATATCACTGAATTAGTATTTAGGTATTATAGTGTTTCTTCCGAAATTTCTTATTGATGAATGCATATGTTTTACGTGACTATAACAAGTGATAGAGCGCGGAAAAATATTGCAGTTTCGTCTGCATTGAAGATGTCGTCAGGATTCTGACAGAATTGTTTTCATGCGCATCTACCATCTCAGGAATGCATCAGTCGTAGTGTCGACGGATCCTGCTTCTCCGCTTACTGTCTTGCAAACAATTCCATGCCAGAGTTTGAAGCGATCTAACCATCCGCTTGAAAACACGCAATCTGGAGAAGAAACGCCGAGTTTCAATGCAAACTTCTTGGCCTTCTCCATCAATTGATCCCCGGATATTGGTAAGTTTAGTTGACGTTTATTTTTTTACCAAGTCAAGAGGGCTGACTCCACTTCCGAACACTTTATTTTGGAATTTAAACGCACGTCCTGCCATAGACCTAAGGTCTATAAAGAGCGACTAACGGCTCTCGTATGCGCTAACATGAGTAGCACTGAAAAAATGCCGCTCCTAGTACTTGGACGCTCACAAAATCCAAGATGCTTTAAGCATGTCAAGTTCCTGCCAGTGCAGTACAAAGCTAACACGAAAGCATGGATGACCAGCAAAATCTTCAAAGAGTGAGTACGAAATGTCGACAAAATCTACCGCAAGAAGAATCTCGAGATCACCATCATCGTCGATAACTGCCCAGCACACCCTGAAGTATCTTATCTCAGAGCCGTGACCCTAGTCTTCCTGCCGCCGAAAACGTCAATATTACAGCCTATGGACCAGAGTATCATACGCTTTCTGAAGATTGGTGACAGAAAGCGGATCGTCATGAAGAAGCTGACGGCCCTCGACGCTGACACTACATACAGCATCAGCATCCTAGTCTCCCTCCATATGATAGAAGCTGCGTGAAACGACATGAAATCCACAACAATCGTCAACAGCTACAGGCGC